>NC_068547.1:3636363-3939393 GCF_026212275.2 Microplitis demolitor | reverse complement strand
TATTTAGACAATATATCATAATATTTAAGATAATCTCTTAACAATACAGATAAAATTTCACCTCATTATTACTATCCTGAAAAATATTGTCAAGTTAGAGCAGCTATTAATTTTATTGGCTTATAATAACAGGAAGTAAGATATTCAAGTTATGAATTTATTCATCTTAGATAGAAATTATTTTATAAATATCACTTATGATGAAGTTGTAATAATATCGAAATATTTTTTCTTATGCTACTGATTTTTTTTCGGCCTAAAAAAAATTTTTTTCAATTAAAAATATAAAAAGCCAAAATTTTATTAGTTAAACGAAAAAAAATCCTTAATTCAAAAAAATTTGCTACACGAAAAAAAATAGGGGCTGCAACAAGACGCAGTCTTGTGGGAGCAATAGGACAAAGTCCTATGTTACCAACAGGATTTTCATGTTACAGCAACAGGACGAATCCTGTTGCAACAGCAGGATGTTTTCCGTACGATAAATAGGATAAAGAACAAATTTTTTTATTCGTAAAATGAAATTACAAAATTCGAAAAAAATTTTAATTTTTTTTAAAGTTTTGAAATTTCATTATACGAACAAAAAAAAATTACTACATGAAATTTGTTCTTTATCTCATTAATTCCACAAGAAAAATCCTCGGCTGCCCAATTTCAAAACACAGTAAGTGGAAAATTTTTAAAAATCGATTTTTTAGTATTTTTAGTTACAGTGGAGTCTTTTGGACATAATTCAATACATATTAAAAAAAAATTATTTTTCTGTCAGTTACTGAGTTTTTAAATTGGCCAGCCGTCCTGTTGCTTCCACAGGACTGAGTCCTTTTTTAGCGCATATTTTTTTCCGTGTATGAAAAATCCTCATTTAGGTCTGCTCAAGAAAATCAAGTTCTGAAATAGGTCTATTCAAGTATATAAAGTACCTAAAGCCCGACACGGATATAAATAAGAACAGTTCAAAATTTAATAATAAGTAAATTGACAAATTATGATGTACCTCTAGTTCAGAACGTTTTTTGCGCAATGAAGAAAAAAAAATGGCACAGTAAAAAATATACTGGATAATTATATTTAAAAAATATTTCGCATATAGATGCTGATATTGTCAGCCGAAAGTCTTGTGTCACTCTCAACCGCAACTGTGCCTTAAACAGTAGAATTAAATAAATTTTTTTTTTTTTTTTTTTTTTTTTTTTTTTTTTTTCATTTTTACATAAATTGTATTATTTATCTATTTATGAATGAATTTTTTGATATGGTTTTATGCATTGAAAATGTTAACGTTGGTTATTAGTATTTACTTAAATCAAAGTATTCTTTATATCTATCACCTCCCGCTTCTCGCTTACTTCCCTTTCCATTTTTGTATTTTCAATGGTAAGAATGGCTCATGAAATTTTAGAATCAGGTATCGCATCCTCAGGATTCGTCAATAATTATCTATAACGCCCATTACTAGACACCTTTTGCCCCACTCTCATTTTCTAGTTCAGTAGGTATAACATCATAACTACAATTGCAATAGACAATCAGTTTTAGAACAATCTTCAAGCGAGTAAAATCGTAAAATAATATCCAGTAAAAACTTGCGATAGCCTAAAAAAATTCATCATTTCCGTTTCACAAATTGTTTATATTTAATTTAAAAAATGAGTGAATCAAGTGAGAATTGTAGTGTCTGTGAATCACAAGTGCAATATCCAGAAACCTATTGGATTTTTAATTCTGAGGCCAAAAAATGTATTAAGGTAAATAATTTATATAATTTGTAATTATTTGAAAAATTTTCATGAAATATATAAGGTATGTTATTCTAAGGTGTAATATTTATTTATTAATTTATTTATTTAGCAACAACTTGCAACCGACTTTCCGATTTTGGAAACAATGCTCGAAGAACTGGAATGTCATTCAGATATTGCGATCTTAAGGAGAATCGCATCCAATGCAATGTTGCCAGAACTTGAAGAATCAGTAAATACCGCAATTAATATTATCATTCGAAGTATTGGACATCCACGGGAAAAAGTTAAAAGATTGCGAAAAAAATTCAATCGACTTGTTAAGGGAACACTACTAATAAATATAATAAACGATATAGCGCTAAAAACAGAGGTAAATATTCTTATCATTAACAAAATTTATTAAAAAATTTTTTATTAACGCAATTTATTAATTAATTTTTAAATATTTATTCCAGATGGAAATTGAATTGTTGGAGTCTGAAAGCGCCGGCTCAATTTAAAAAATCTTCTAATAATTAAATTGACTGTACATACGTTTTTAAATCTTTGATAATATTTTTGTAAATAATAATAACAATGTACTTTTTTAATAAAATACTCTTAAATTTTTAATTAAAATAAGATCATTTCAAATATATTTTAGCTATAATATTAATATCCTCCTTTAGTACAGATAGAAAAATATTTTCAATTAATCTAAAAAATAATTTTTTACTTTTCAATACCAATAATAGAATAAAATATTAGTTTTAACGAACATTCATTAATTCGGTAATTAGCGCGTTAATTCACTAGATGTTCTGACTATATACTACAACTATTAACATTTTTTTTTAAATTTATAATAGACTGAAAAAAAAAAAAGTTGATTATAAATTTGCTAACTAGAAATTGAATTCAAACTATTATAGGAAAGTCGTTAAGTTTTTATTTTAAAATAAGAGAAAAATTTATTAAAGAATAAATAAATATTGTCATCATAAGTTAAATATTCTAAAAAAAATAATAATTTTTATATATAATGTTTTTGAGTTTAATACTTTAGTTAATAAATTTTTCTCTCATCTTTCCGCATGCTACTTACACGTAGTATATATAACGCATCTAAAGTAACTGATTATTATTTCATAATATATTTATCTGAACAAATTAAAAAAAAAAATTAATTTAACCACCCATTTATTGTTCATGTAAAGTTATTTAAGAAACTGCCCTCTAGTTTTTAAAAATATTCAATAAATTTCATCTGTTATAATTGTATTAAATTTTTATACAACAATATATTATTTTTTATTATTATTTCTTTATATTTTACTATAAAAAAAGAAGTTTTAAAGCATTAAGTTAAAAATAGAACGTTAGTTAGAATTTCGCTAAAAATATTAGATTTTAAAAGAGATTACTTATAGTCGTTATCAATAAGGATTTGTTAAAAATGTGACGAATGAATTTTAAACTACGAAATTTTTTATATTCTATCACAATATCGTCATAAAGATTTTAATAAAATTTAATTGTTAAATTAGACTTAACTCCAAATTAAAACTAACTGTTAATATTTTTTTTTTATTTTATTATTCAAATTTATATCTCGACTATACAGCAACTATCCGTTATTTTTTTTTAAATTAATAAAATTTTAATATTGAGCAGATGTAAGTGGCATTGTCTAAGAATGTCCTTTAAATAAATTTTTTCTAATAAATTTTATGAGTTTGGATTTAAAATATGATTCTAAGTAGATTATAATAGATCTATAAAGATTGCAATGGATGCGAAATTGTTAAAACATGAGATCTAGTTAGGTCTCATTGAATCTAATTTACATTCTCTTAAATACCTTTTCTACTTTCTTTATCAAAAGTCTACAATAGGATCAAGTATCAATTTTTAATTATTTTTTTAATAACAATAATGTAATGTTAAACTGACGCCATCATGAATCTGAGACAGCTTACAAGATGAGGGTTTATATAGAAGCATCAAGCTGCCTGAAATTCAGACCGACGAGCACAGTCAGTTTTTGAAAATTCGTACCATTCGATAGCGTTGGTAATTAATGTAACATATATCTACTTAACTTAAAAATGCCTCTAAGCAAACGTAATTTGATATAATCTATAGTCATTAATAAGATATTTAATATTTAAAAACGAAAATTTCCATCCATGTTATTTAAATAATCTATAGATTGATACTAATCGATACAGATTCATAAAGATCTACTTTGTCAACGACGTTAAACTTGATAATTTAATATTTTAAGACAAATTTTTTTTTTTTTCAATAATAATTATGATGAAATATTTAAGAAAAATTAAGAAAAAAAATTAAAATTAATTACATGTTGAACTTTAAACTCGAATAACTCTTAAAAGAGTAGACTTAGAAAAAATACATAAGAGACAATTTATTTAGAGCGTTCAATTTCCTTCAAAAATATGTATCTCTCACCCCGATATGTTAATTTCAAAATAAGTTGTAAAATTTTAAAGTTAAAAAATTTTTTATTCCATGTTATTTAAACTTAAAATAGAAATTTACGATGAGCGACCTTTCAAAATTGATATTACGAGCTCCCGTTTTCTTAGGCTTCTTTTTCGTGACTAGGAAGATATTTCACTGTTTGAAAAAAAAAAAAAAAAAAAAAAAAAAAAAAAATAGTCGATTTTTTTTAACCGGTTTAATGCATACATCATCTTACTGAATTACTACCTATTCAAGAATAGGAAGCTCTTGCGAAGTATTTGAGACTGAGGTTTACTTTTATCACGCCTAAATAAAAAAAATTTTCGAACTTAAATTTGAAATTATTATTATTTTTTTTTTTTTTTTTTTTTTCAAAGCTTGAAAATAATCTGAAAGTTAAACCGAGACCATGTCGACTACGCGTTGAGTGCTATTTCAGATGAGCTATCCGAGCTTATGTCATAGTCCGTTCAATCTAACTGTATGCAAAACATTAAAAAAATTAACCGCGAAAAATCAAAATTTTAGAAAATTTATTAATGATTTTTTTTTACCATACCTATATCGAGAGTTTAAATTCTTACTATGTTTGGAGGAAAGAAAGTTATTTTTTTTTATGAGCGAACAAGTGATAAAAAGCAGTGCATGTGCCATTATTCCTACAAAACAGAAGCAAAAATTTAAACTTTCAGTTTGAGATTTGGTGAAAAATCGTATAGGCATCACGGAGAAAAGTAGGAAATTCTAATCCGAGTGTTTGTCACCCTTGTCTTTGGCTCTAATAGGCAATTAAACACTTGGTTTAGAATTACTTACTTTCCTTCCTTCCTTGATGTGTAATATACTAATAAAACGATATAAAATTCAACCACTATACAACTATTTACTATACAATAATATCTATATCTATTAAATACAAATAATTTCATATAAGAAGTACCAATTATTAATTATACTGTTAATAGAACACGAGTGATCTAAAAAATTCTAATATACAGACAATACTTTTTAGTAAACGAAATTTTATCAAAAAATTATTATAAATTTCACTATGAAGTTAAAGTTACGTAAAAAATAATAAATTCTTATTAGTAATTGTTTATTAAATTAAATTAAAAATAATAAATAAATACAAATTTTTATTAGTAAATAATTTAATTTTTTATTTAAATAAATTCTCTAAAACTATACATAATTTTATAAATAAAAGGTCTTAAATTTATTTATCAAAAATATAAAATATTAACTATTACTTATATACAGTGTAAATATAATTGATTGTCAGTCTCGATTATTTAAAAATTTTGTACTTATAACATTAGCTCTATTATATTTACAAAAAATTGATATTTTGATTTTTAACTTAATTATTTTATAATTAATAAATTTAAATTTTTTATATATTATTTTTAAATTACTTAATAATAATTAAAATATTTCCATTAATCCAACGAATAAAATTTAAATTATTTTTACAATTTGTACAATGGTGATTAACTTAAATATGAAATTATAAATAATTTAATTTAATTGATTCATAAATTAATATATGTCACACTATGGCTAAATTATAAACAAGATAAAAAAAATTATTTTACAAAAAAAAAAAAAAAAATTAAATTTAAATTATAATTTATTAAAGATAAATTTTAAATCTTGAATTTGATTTTGGCAAGTTTTACTTTCTTCCCAAGCCCATAAAATGTCATTGACATATAGCGGAAAATCTGAATATTTTCTATAATTTTTTAAATCGTAAAATAAAACTTTAAGATATTTCAACATCTCAGCAGCCAAATTTGGTGTCGTGGTACATTTTTGTCGGATAATTTTATCTACCAATATCAATATACCCAATTTATTAATAGGTTTTGCTATAACAAAAAAAAAAAAATAGTATTTATAATAATTTATTTATACGTAATAAATAAATAAGTAAATAGATAAAGATAAAATTACTTACCATTTAAAAATTCTGTAACACAAACAGTAGCTATTTCTTCAGAATAACGTTGAAACGGTACCAAAAATGAATGCACATTATCAATCATAATTAAATACTGAGGTGATAAACAATTTAATTCTGATCTCAACCAATCTTCGAAATGAAAAAATGGTTTTCCGTTAAAATAATTCATTTTCTCTTTAATATAATTTGAAAAATTACGAATCACTGATAAATCACTTGAAAAATTCACAGTTATCACAACAGCGAGAAAGTAAAATTCACAAATTTAGTTTATGAAAATTTGAACGATGTGCACAAGACCAGAGCAAAATCACAAATGTACTATGCTCAAGTTGTAATGAAGAGTCTTACAAGATACCTAAGTACCAATGAGTAACTACCAATCATAAAATTCCCCAAACGTCCACTATAGACAAAAATTAAAAGTCTGCTTCTCCACGTAGGTGTATTGGGATAATCCTATACCTGACGCTTACGGATAAGGTAGCGCCTATATGTGCAGATGTTTGTCCAGACACTAATGTCCAGGTATATTTAGACAATATATCATAATATTTAAGATAATCTCTTAACAATACAGATAAAATTTCACCTCATTATTACTATCCTGAAAAATATTGTCAAGTTAGAGCAGCTATTAATTTTATTGGCTTATAATAACAGGAAGTAAGATATTCAAGTTATGAATTTATTCATCTTAGATAGAAATTATTTTATAAATATCACTTATGATGAAGTTGTAATAATATCGAAATATTTTTTCTTATGCTACTGATTTTTTTTCGGCCTAAAAAAAATTTTTTTCAATTAAAAATATAAAAAGCCAAAATTTTATTAGTTAAACGAAAAAAAATCCTTAATTCAAAAAAATTTGCTACACGAAAAAAAATAGGGGCTGCAACAAGACGCAGTCTTGTGGGAGCAATAGGACAAAGTCCTATGTTACCAACAGGATTTTCATGTTACAGCAACAGGACGAATCCTGTTGCAACAGCAGGATGTTTTCCGTACGATAAATAGGATAAAGAACAAATTTTTTTATTCGTAAAATGAAATTACAAAATTCGAAAAAAATTTTAATTTTTTTTAAAGTTTTGAAATTTCATTATACGAACAAAAAAAAATTACTACATGAAATTTGTTCTTTATCTCATTAATTCCACAAGAAAAATCCTCGGCTGCCCAATTTCAAAACACAGTAAGTGGAAAATTTTTAAAAATCGATTTTTTAGTATTTTTAGTTACAGTGGAGTCTTTTGGACATAATTCAATACATATTAAAAAAAAATTATTTTTCTGTCAGTTACTGAGTTTTTAAATTGGCCAGCCGTCCTGTTGCTTCCACAGGACTGAGTCCTTTTTTAGCGCATATTTTTTTCCGTGTATGAAAAATCCTCATTTAGGTCTGCTCAAGAAAATCAAGTTCTGAAATAGGTCTATTCAAGTATATAAAGTACCTAAAGCCCGACACGGATATAAATAAGAACAGTTCAAAATTTAATAATAAGTAAATTGACAAATTATGATGTACCTCTAGTTCAGAACGTTTTTTGCGCAATGAAGAAAAAAAAATGGCACAGTAAAAAATATACTGGATAATTATATTTAAAAAATATTTCGCATATAGATGCTGATATTGTCAGCCGAAAGTCTTGTGTCACTCTCAACCGCAACTGTGCCTTAAACAGTAGAATTAAATAAATTTTTTTTTTTTTTTTTTTTTTTTTTTTTTTTTTTTCATTTTTACATAAATTGTATTATTTATCTATTTATGAATGAATTTTTTGATATGGTTTTATGCATTGAAAATGTTAACGTTGGTTATTAGTATTTACTTAAATCAAAGTATTCTTTATATCTATCACCTCCCGCTTCTCGCTTACTTCCCTTTCCATTTTTGTATTTTCAATGGTAAGAATGGCTCATGAAATTTTAGAATCAGGTATCGCATCCTCAGGATTCGTCAATAATTATCTATAACGCCCATTACTAGACACCTTTTGCCCCACTCTCATTTTCTAGTTCAGTAGGTATAACATCATAACTACAATTGCAATAGACAATCAGTTTTAGAACAATCTTCAAGCGAGTAAAATCGTAAAATAATATCCAGTAAAAACTTGCGATAGCCTAAAAAAATTCATCATTTCCGTTTCACAAATTGTTTATATTTAATTTAAAAAATGAGTGAATCAAGTGAGAATTGTAGTGTCTGTGAATCACAAGTGCAATATCCAGAAACCTATTGGATTTTTAATTCTGAGGCCAAAAAATGTATTAAGGTAAATAATTTATATAATTTGTAATTATTTGAAAAATTTTCATGAAATATATAAGGTATGTTATTCTAAGGTGTAATATTTATTTATTAATTTATTTATTTAGCAACAACTTGCAACCGACTTTCCGATTTTGGAAACAATGCTCGAAGAACTGGAATGTCATTCAGATATTGCGATCTTAAGGAGAATCGCATCCAATGCAATGTTGCCAGAACTTGAAGAATCAGTAAATACCGCAATTAATATTATCATTCGAAGTATTGGACATCCACGGGAAAAAGTTAAAAGATTGCGAAAAAAATTCAATCGACTTGTTAAGGGAACACTACTAATAAATATAATAAACGATATAGCGCTAAAAACAGAGGTAAATATTCTTATCATTAACAAAATTTATTAAAAAATTTTTTATTAACGCAATTTATTAATTAATTTTTAAATATTTATTCCAGATGGAAATTGAATTGTTGGAGTCTGAAAGCGCCGGCTCAATTTAAAAAATCTTCTAATAATTAAATTGACTGTACATACGTTTTTAAATCTTTGATAATATTTTTGTAAATAATAATAACAATGTACTTTTTTAATAAAATACTCTTAAATTTTTAATTAAAATAAGATCATTTCAAATATATTTTAGCTATAATATTAATATCCTCCTTTAGTACAGATAGAAAAATATTTTCAATTAATCTAAAAAATAATTTTTTACTTTTCAATACCAATAATAGAATAAAATATTAGTTTTAACGAACATTCATTAATTCGGTAATTAGCGCGTTAATTCACTAGATGTTCTGACTATATACTACAACTATTAACATTTTTTTTTAAATTTATAATAGACTGAAAAAAAAAAAAGTTGATTATAAATTTGCTAACTAGAAATTGAATTCAAACTATTATAGGAAAGTCGTTAAGTTTTTATTTTAAAATAAGAGAAAAATTTATTAAAGAATAAATAAATATTGTCATCATAAGTTAAATATTCTAAAAAAAATAATAATTTTTATATATAATGTTTTTGAGTTTAATACTTTAGTTAATAAATTTTTCTCTCATCTTTCCGCATGCTACTTACACGTAGTATATATAACGCATCTAAAGTAACTGATTATTATTTCATAATATATTTATCTGAACAAATTAAAAAAAAAAATTAATTTAACCACCCATTTATTGTTCATGTAAAGTTATTTAAGAAACTGCCCTCTAGTTTTTAAAAATATTCAATAAATTTCATCTGTTATAATTGTATTAAATTTTTATACAACAATATATTATTTTTTATTATTATTTCTTTATATTTTACTATAAAAAAAGAAGTTTTAAAGCATTAAGTTAAAAATAGAACGTTAGTTAGAATTTCGCTAAAAATATTAGATTTTAAAAGAGATTACTTATAGTCGTTATCAATAAGGATTTGTTAAAAATGTGACGAATGAATTTTAAACTACGAAATTTTTTATATTCTATCACAATATCGTCATAAAGATTTTAATAAAATTTAATTGTTAAATTAGACTTAACTCCAAATTAAAACTAACTGTTAATATTTTTTTTTTATTTTATTATTCAAATTTATATCTCGACTATACAGCAACTATCCGTTATTTTTTTTTAAATTAATAAAATTTTAATATTGAGCAGATGTAAGTGGCATTGTCTAAGAATGTCCTTTAAATAAATTTTTTCTAATAAATTTTATGAGTTTGGATTTAAAATATGATTCTAAGTAGATTATAATAGATCTATAAAGATTGCAATGGATGCGAAATTGTTAAAACATGAGATCTAGTTAGGTCTCATTGAATCTAATTTACATTCTCTTAAATACCTTTTCTACTTTCTTTATCAAAAGTCTACAATAGGATCAAGTATCAATTTTTAATTATTTTTTTAATAACAATAATGTAATGTTAAACTGACGCCATCATGAATCTGAGACAGCTTACAAGATGAGGGTTTATATAGAAGCATCAAGCTGCCTGAAATTCAGACCGACGAGCACAGTCAGTTTTTGAAAATTCGTACCATTCGATAGCGTTGGTAATTAATGTAACATATATCTACTTAACTTAAAAATGCCTCTAAGCAAACGTAATTTGATATAATCTATAGTCATTAATAAGATATTTAATATTTAAAAACGAAAATTTCCATCCATGTTATTTAAATAATCTATAGATTGATACTAATCGATACAGATTCATAAAGATCTACTTTGTCAACGACGTTAAACTTGATAATTTAATATTTTAAGACAAATTTTTTTTTTTTTCAATAATAATTATGATGAAATATTTAAGAAAAATTAAGAAAAAAAATTAAAATTAATTACATGTTGAACTTTAAACTCGAATAACTCTTAAAAGAGTAGACTTAGAAAAAATACATAAGAGACAATTTATTTAGAGCGTTCAATTTCCTTCAAAAATATGTATCTCTCACCCCGATATGTTAATTTCAAAATAAGTTGTAAAATTTTAAAGTTAAAAAATTTTTTATTCCATGTTATTTAAACTTAAAATAGAAATTTACGATGAGCGACCTTTCAAAATTGATATTACGAGCTCCCGTTTTCTTAGGCTTCTTTTTCGTGACTAGGAAGATATTTCACTGTTTGAAAAAAAAAAAAAAAAAAAAAAAAAAAAAAAATAGTCGATTTTTTTTAACCGGTTTAATGCATACATCATCTTACTGAATTACTACCTATTCAAGAATAGGAAGCTCTTGCGAAGTATTTGAGACTGAGGTTTACTTTTATCACGCCTAAATAAAAAAAATTTTCGAACTTAAATTTGAAATTATTATTATTTTTTTTTTTTTTTTTTTTTTCAAAGCTTGAAAATAATCTGAAAGTTAAACCGAGACCATGTCGACTACGCGTTGAGTGCTATTTCAGATGAGCTATCCGAGCTTATGTCATAGTCCGTTCAATCTAACTGTATGCAAAACATTAAAAAAATTAACCGCGAAAAATCAAAATTTTAGAAAATTTATTAATGATTTTTTTTTACCATACCTATATCGAGAGTTTAAATTCTTACTATGTTTGGAGGAAAGAAAGTTATTTTTTTTTATGAGCGAACAAGTGATAAAAAGCAGTGCATGTGCCATTATTCCTACAAAACAGAAGCAAAAATTTAAACTTTCAGTTTGAGATTTGGTGAAAAATCGTATAGGCATCACGGAGAAAAGTAGGAAATTCTAATCCGAGTGTTTGTCACCCTTGTCTTTGGCTCTAATAGGCAATTAAACACTTGGTTTAGAATTACTTACTTTCCTTCCTTCCTTGATGTGTAATATACTAATAAAACGATATAAAATTCAACCACTATACAACTATTTACTATACAATAATATCTATATCTATTAAATACAAATAATTTCATATAAGAAGTACCAATTATTAATTATACTGTTAATAGAACACGAGTGATCTAAAAAATTCTAATATACAGACAATACTTTTTAGTAAACGAAATTTTATCAAAAAATTATTATAAATTTCACTATGAAGTTAAAGTTACGTAAAAAATAATAAATTCTTATTAGTAATTGTTTATTAAATTAAATTAAAAATAATAAATAAATACAAATTTTTATTAGTAAATAATTTAATTTTTTATTTAAATAAATTCTCTAAAACTATACATAATTTTATAAATAAAAGGTCTTAAATTTATTTATCAAAAATATAAAATATTAACTATTACTTATATACAGTGTAAATATAATTGATTGTCAGTCTCGATTATTTAAAAATTTTGTACTTATAACATTAGCTCTATTATATTTACAAAAAATTGATATTTTGATTTTTAACTTAATTATTTTATAATTAATAAATTTAAATTTTTTATATATTATTTTTAAATTACTTAATAATAATTAAAATATTTCCATTAATCCAACGAATAAAATTTAAATTATTTTTACAATTTGTACAATGGTGATTAACTTAAATATGAAATTATAAATAATTTAATTTAATTGATTCATAAATTAATATATGTCACACTATGGCTAAATTATAAACAAGATAAAAAAAATTATTTTACAAAAAAAAAAAAAAAAATTAAATTTAAATTATAATTTATTAAAGATAAATTTTAAATCTTGAATTTGATTTTGGCAAGTTTTACTTTCTTCCCAAGCCCATAAAATGTCATTGACATATAGCGGAAAATCTGAATATTTTCTATAATTTTTTAAATCGTAAAATAAAACTTTAAGATATTTCAACATCTCAGCAGCCAAATTTGGTGTCGTGGTACATTTTTGTCGGATAATTTTATCTACCAATATCAATATACCCAATTTATTAATAGGTTTTGCTATAACAAAAAAAAAAAAATAGTATTTATAATAATTTATTTATACGTAATAAATAAATAAGTAAATAGATAAAGATAAAATTACTTACCATTTAAAAATTCTGTAACACAAACAGTAGCTATTTCTTCAGAATAACGTTGAAACGGTACCAAAAATGAATGCACATTATCAATCATAATTAAATACTGAGGTGATAAACAATTTAATTCTGATCTCAACCAATCTTCGAAATGAAAAAATGGTTTTCCGTTAAAATAATTCATTTTCTCTTTAATATAATTTGAAAAATTACGAATCACTGATAAATCACTTGAAAAATTCACAGTTATCACAACAGCGAGAAAGTAAAATTCACAAATTTAGTTTATGAAAATTTGAACGATGTGCACAAGACCAGAGCAAAATCACAAATGTACTATGCTCAAGTTGTAATGAAGAGTCTTACAAGATACCTAAGTACCAATGAGTAACTACCAATCATAAAATTCCCCAAACGTCCACTATAGACAAAAATTAAAAGTCTGCTTCTCCACGTAGGTGTATTGGGATAATCCTATACCTGACGCTTACGGATAAGGTAGCGCCTATATGTGCAGATGTTTGTCCAGACACTAATGTCCAGGTATATTTAGACAATATATCATAATATTTAAGATAATCTCTTAACAATACAGATAAAATTTCACCTCATTATTACTATCCTGAAAAATATTGTCAAGTTAGAGCAGCTATTAATTTTATTGGCTTATAATAACAGGAAGTAAGATATTCAAGTTATGAATTTATTCATCTTAGATAGAAATTATTTTATAAATATCACTTATGATGAAGTTGTAATAATATCGAAATATTTTTTCTTATGCTACTGATTTTTTTTCGGCCTAAAAAAAATTTTTTTCAATTAAAAATATAAAAAGCCAAAATTTTATTAGTTAAACGAAAAAAAATCCTTAATTCAAAAAAATTTGCTACACGAAAAAAAATAGGGGCTGCAACAAGACGCAGTCTTGTGGGAGCAATAGGACAAAGTCCTATGTTACCAACAGGATTTTCATGTTACAGCAACAGGACGAATCCTGTTGCAACAGCAGGATGTTTTCCGTACGATAAATAGGATAAAGAACAAATTTTTTTATTCGTAAAATGAAATTACAAAATTCGAAAAAAATTTTAATTTTTTTTAAAGTTTTGAAATTTCATTATACGAACAAAAAAAAATTACTACATGAAATTTGTTCTTTATCTCATTAATTCCACAAGAAAAATCCTCGGCTGCCCAATTTCAAAACACAGTAAGTGGAAAATTTTTAAAAATCGATTTTTTAGTATTTTTAGTTACAGTGGAGTCTTTTGGACATAATTCAATACATATTAAAAAAAAATTATTTTTCTGTCAGTTACTGAGTTTTTAAATTGGCCAGCCGTCCTGTTGCTTCCACAGGACTGAGTCCTTTTTTAGCGCATATTTTTTTCCGTGTATGAAAAATCCTCATTTAGGTCTGCTCAAGAAAATCAAGTTCTGAAATAGGTCTATTCAAGTATATAAAGTACCTAAAGCCCGACACGGATATAAATAAGAACAGTTCAAAATTTAATAATAAGTAAATTGACAAATTATGATGTACCTCTAGTTCAGAACGTTTTTTGCGCAATGAAGAAAAAAAAATGGCACAGTAAAAAATATACTGGATAATTATATTTAAAAAATATTTCGCATATAGATGCTGATATTGTCAGCCGAAAGTCTTGTGTCACTCTCAACCGCAACTGTGCCTTAAACAGTAGAATTAAATAAATTTTTTTTTTTTTTTTTTTTTTTTTTTTTTTTTTTTCATTTTTACATAAATTGTATTATTTATCTATTTATGAATGAATTTTTTGATATGGTTTTATGCATTGAAAATGTTAACGTTGGTTATTAGTATTTACTTAAATCAAAGTATTCTTTATATCTATCACCTCCCGCTTCTCGCTTACTTCCCTTTCCATTTTTGTATTTTCAATGGTAAGAATGGCTCATGAAATTTTAGAATCAGGTATCGCATCCTCAGGATTCGTCAATAATTATCTATAACGCCCATTACTAGACACCTTTTGCCCCACTCTCATTTTCTAGTTCAGTAGGTATAACATCATAACTACAATTGCAATAGACAATCAGTTTTAGAACAATCTTCAAGCGAGTAAAATCGTAAAATAATATCCAGTAAAAACTTGCGATAGCCTAAAAAAATTCATCATTTCCGTTTCACAAATTGTTTATATTTAATTTAAAAAATGAGTGAATCAAGTGAGAATTGTAGTGTCTGTGAATCACAAGTGCAATATCCAGAAACCTATTGGATTTTTAATTCTGAGGCCAAAAAATGTATTAAGGTAAATAATTTATATAATTTGTAATTATTTGAAAAATTTTCATGAAATATATAAGGTATGTTATTCTAAGGTGTAATATTTATTTATTAATTTATTTATTTAGCAACAACTTGCAACCGACTTTCCGATTTTGGAAACAATGCTCGAAGAACTGGAATGTCATTCAGATATTGCGATCTTAAGGAGAATCGCATCCAATGCAATGTTGCCAGAACTTGAAGAATCAGTAAATACCGCAATTAATATTATCATTCGAAGTATTGGACATCCACGGGAAAAAGTTAAAAGATTGCGAAAAAAATTCAATCGACTTGTTAAGGGAACACTACTAATAAATATAATAAACGATATAGCGCTAAAAACAGAGGTAAATATTCTTATCATTAACAAAATTTATTAAAAAATTTTTTATTAACGCAATTTATTAATTAATTTTTAAATATTTATTCCAGATGGAAATTGAATTGTTGGAGTCTGAAAGCGCCGGCTCAATTTAAAAAATCTTCTAATAATTAAATTGACTGTACATACGTTTTTAAATCTTTGATAATATTTTTGTAAATAATAATAACAATGTACTTTTTTAATAAAATACTCTTAAATTTTTAATTAAAATAAGATCATTTCAAATATATTTTAGCTATAATATTAATATCCTCCTTTAGTACAGATAGAAAAATATTTTCAATTAATCTAAAAAATAATTTTTTACTTTTCAATACCAATAATAGAATAAAATATTAGTTTTAACGAACATTCATTAATTCGGTAATTAGCGCGTTAATTCACTAGATGTTCTGACTATATACTACAACTATTAACATTTTTTTTTAAATTTATAATAGACTGAAAAAAAAAAAAGTTGATTATAAATTTGCTAACTAGAAATTGAATTCAAACTATTATAGGAAAGTCGTTAAGTTTTTATTTTAAAATAAGAGAAAAATTTATTAAAGAATAAATAAATATTGTCATCATAAGTTAAATATTCTAAAAAAAATAATAATTTTTATATATAATGTTTTTGAGTTTAATACTTTAGTTAATAAATTTTTCTCTCATCTTTCCGCATGCTACTTACACGTAGTATATATAACGCATCTAAAGTAACTGATTATTATTTCATAATATATTTATCTGAACAAATTAAAAAAAAAAATTAATTTAACCACCCATTTATTGTTCATGTAAAGTTATTTAAGAAACTGCCCTCTAGTTTTTAAAAATATTCAATAAATTTCATCTGTTATAATTGTATTAAATTTTTATACAACAATATATTATTTTTTATTATTATTTCTTTATATTTTACTATAAAAAAAGAAGTTTTAAAGCATTAAGTTAAAAATAGAACGTTAGTTAGAATTTCGCTAAAAATATTAGATTTTAAAAGAGATTACTTATAGTCGTTATCAATAAGGATTTGTTAAAAATGTGACGAATGAATTTTAAACTACGAAATTTTTTATATTCTATCACAATATCGTCATAAAGATTTTAATAAAATTTAATTGTTAAATTAGACTTAACTCCAAATTAAAACTAACTGTTAATATTTTTTTTTTATTTTATTATTCAAATTTATATCTCGACTATACAGCAACTATCCGTTATTTTTTTTTAAATTAATAAAATTTTAATATTGAGCAGATGTAAGTGGCATTGTCTAAGAATGTCCTTTAAATAAATTTTTTCTAATAAATTTTATGAGTTTGGATTTAAAATATGATTCTAAGTAGATTATAATAGATCTATAAAGATTGCAATGGATGCGAAATTGTTAAAACATGAGATCTAGTTAGGTCTCATTGAATCTAATTTACATTCTCTTAAATACCTTTTCTACTTTCTTTATCAAAAGTCTACAATAGGATCAAGTATCAATTTTTAATTATTTTTTTAATAACAATAATGTAATGTTAAACTGACGCCATCATGAATCTGAGACAGCTTACAAGATGAGGGTTTATATAGAAGCATCAAGCTGCCTGAAATTCAGACCGACGAGCACAGTCAGTTTTTGAAAATTCGTACCATTCGATAGCGTTGGTAATTAATGTAACATATATCTACTTAACTTAAAAATGCCTCTAAGCAAACGTAATTTGATATAATCTATAGTCATTAATAAGATATTTAATATTTAAAAACGAAAATTTCCATCCATGTTATTTAAATAATCTATAGATTGATACTAATCGATACAGATTCATAAAGATCTACTTTGTCAACGACGTTAAACTTGATAATTTAATATTTTAAGACAAATTTTTTTTTTTTTCAATAATAATTATGATGAAATATTTAAGAAAAATTAAGAAAAAAAATTAAAATTAATTACATGTTGAACTTTAAACTCGAATAACTCTTAAAAGAGTAGACTTAGAAAAAATACATAAGAGACAATTTATTTAGAGCGTTCAATTTCCTTCAAAAATATGTATCTCTCACCCCGATATGTTAATTTCAAAATAAGTTGTAAAATTTTAAAGTTAAAAAATTTTTTATTCCATGTTATTTAAACTTAAAATAGAAATTTACGATGAGCGACCTTTCAAAATTGATATTACGAGCTCCCGTTTTCTTAGGCTTCTTTTTCGTGACTAGGAAGATATTTCACTGTTTGAAAAAAAAAAAAAAAAAAAAAAAAAAAAAAAATAGTCGATTTTTTTTAACCGGTTTAATGCATACATCATCTTACTGAATTACTACCTATTCAAGAATAGGAAGCTCTTGCGAAGTATTTGAGACTGAGGTTTACTTTTATCACGCCTAAATAAAAAAAATTTTCGAACTTAAATTTGAAATTATTATTATTTTTTTTTTTTTTTTTTTTTTCAAAGCTTGAAAATAATCTGAAAGTTAAACCGAGACCATGTCGACTACGCGTTGAGTGCTATTTCAGATGAGCTATCCGAGCTTATGTCATAGTCCGTTCAATCTAACTGTATGCAAAACATTAAAAAAATTAACCGCGAAAAATCAAAATTTTAGAAAATTTATTAATGATTTTTTTTTACCATACCTATATCGAGAGTTTAAATTCTTACTATGTTTGGAGGAAAGAAAGTTATTTTTTTTTATGAGCGAACAAGTGATAAAAAGCAGTGCATGTGCCATTATTCCTACAAAACAGAAGCAAAAATTTAAACTTTCAGTTTGAGATTTGGTGAAAAATCGTATAGGCATCACGGAGAAAAGTAGGAAATTCTAATCCGAGTGTTTGTCACCCTTGTCTTTGGCTCTAATAGGCAATTAAACACTTGGTTTAGAATTACTTACTTTCCTTCCTTCCTTGATGTGTAATATACTAATAAAACGATATAAAATTCAACCACTATACAACTATTTACTATACAATAATATCTATATCTATTAAATACAAATAATTTCATATAAGAAGTACCAATTATTAATTATACTGTTAATAGAACACGAGTGATCTAAAAAATTCTAATATACAGACAATACTTTTTAGTAAACGAAATTTTATCAAAAAATTATTATAAATTTCACTATGAAGTTAAAGTTACGTAAAAAATAATAAATTCTTATTAGTAATTGTTTATTAAATTAAATTAAAAATAATAAATAAATACAAATTTTTATTAGTAAATAATTTAATTTTTTATTTAAATAAATTCTCTAAAACTATACATAATTTTATAAATAAAAGGTCTTAAATTTATTTATCAAAAATATAAAATATTAACTATTACTTATATACAGTGTAAATATAATTGATTGTCAGTCTCGATTATTTAAAAATTTTGTACTTATAACATTAGCTCTATTATATTTACAAAAAATTGATATTTTGATTTTTAACTTAATTATTTTATAATTAATAAATTTAAATTTTTTATATATTATTTTTAAATTACTTAATAATAATTAAAATATTTCCATTAATCCAACGAATAAAATTTAAATTATTTTTACAATTTGTACAATGGTGATTAACTTAAATATGAAATTATAAATAATTTAATTTAATTGATTCATAAATTAATATATGTCACACTATGGCTAAATTATAAACAAGATAAAAAAAATTATTTTACAAAAAAAAAAAAAAAAATTAAATTTAAATTATAATTTATTAAAGATAAATTTTAAATCTTGAATTTGATTTTGGCAAGTTTTACTTTCTTCCCAAGCCCATAAAATGTCATTGACATATAGCGGAAAATCTGAATATTTTCTATAATTTTTTAAATCGTAAAATAAAACTTTAAGATATTTCAACATCTCAGCAGCCAAATTTGGTGTCGTGGTACATTTTTGTCGGATAATTTTATCTACCAATATCAATATACCCAATTTATTAATAGGTTTTGCTATAACAAAAAAAAAAAAATAGTATTTATAATAATTTATTTATACGTAATAAATAAATAAGTAAATAGATAAAGATAAAATTACTTACCATTTAAAAATTCTGTAACACAAACAGTAGCTATTTCTTCAGAATAACGTTGAAACGGTACCAAAAATGAATGCACATTATCAATCATAATTAAATACTGAGGTGATAAACAATTTAATTCTGATCTCAACCAATCTTCGAAATGAAAAAATGGTTTTCCGTTAAAATAATTCATTTTCTCTTTAATATAATTTGAAAAATTACGAATCACTGATAAATCACTTGAAAAATTCACAGTTATCACAACAGCGAGAAAGTAAAATTCACAAATTTAGTTTATGAAAATTTGAACGATGTGCACAAGACCAGAGCAAAATCACAAATGTACTATGCTCAAGTTGTAATGAAGAGTCTTACAAGATACCTAAGTACCAATGAGTAACTACCAATCATAAAATTCCCCAAACGTCCACTATAGACAAAAATTAAAAGTCTGCTTCTCCACGTAGGTGTATTGGGATAATCCTATACCTGACGCTTACGGATAAGGTAGCGCCTATATGTGCAGATGTTTGTCCAGACACTAATGTCCAGGTATATTTAGACAATATATCATAATATTTAAGATAATCTCTTAACAATACAGATAAAATTTCACCTCATTATTACTATCCTGAAAAATATTGTCAAGTTAGAGCAGCTATTAATTTTATTGGCTTATAATAACAGGAAGTAAGATATTCAAGTTATGAATTTATTCATCTTAGATAGAAATTATTTTATAAATATCACTTATGATGAAGTTGTAATAATATCGAAATATTTTTTCTTATGCTACTGATTTTTTTTCGGCCTAAAAAAAATTTTTTTCAATTAAAAATATAAAAAGCCAAAATTTTATTAGTTAAACGAAAAAAAATCCTTAATTCAAAAAAATTTGCTACACGAAAAAAAATAGGGGCTGCAACAAGACGCAGTCTTGTGGGAGCAATAGGACAAAGTCCTATGTTACCAACAGGATTTTCATGTTACAGCAACAGGACGAATCCTGTTGCAACAGCAGGATGTTTTCCGTACGATAAATAGGATAAAGAACAAATTTTTTTATTCGTAAAATGAAATTACAAAATTCGAAAAAAATTTTAATTTTTTTTAAAGTTTTGAAATTTCATTATACGAACAAAAAAAAATTACTACATGAAATTTGTTCTTTATCTCATTAATTCCACAAGAAAAATCCTCGGCTGCCCAATTTCAAAACACAGTAAGTGGAAAATTTTTAAAAATCGATTTTTTAGTATTTTTAGTTACAGTGGAGTCTTTTGGACATAATTCAATACATATTAAAAAAAAATTATTTTTCTGTCAGTTACTGAGTTTTTAAATTGGCCAGCCGTCCTGTTGCTTCCACAGGACTGAGTCCTTTTTTAGCGCATATTTTTTTCCGTGTATGAAAAATCCTCATTTAGGTCTGCTCAAGAAAATCAAGTTCTGAAATAGGTCTATTCAAGTATATAAAGTACCTAAAGCCCGACACGGATATAAATAAGAACAGTTCAAAATTTAATAATAAGTAAATTGACAAATTATGATGTACCTCTAGTTCAGAACGTTTTTTGCGCAATGAAGAAAAAAAAATGGCACAGTAAAAAATATACTGGATAATTATATTTAAAAAATATTTCGCATATAGATGCTGATATTGTCAGCCGAAAGTCTTGTGTCACTCTCAACCGCAACTGTGCCTTAAACAGTAGAATTAAATAAATTTTTTTTTTTTTTTTTTTTTTTTTTTTTTTTTTTTCATTTTTACATAAATTGTATTATTTATCTATTTATGAATGAATTTTTTGATATGGTTTTATGCATTGAAAATGTTAACGTTGGTTATTAGTATTTACTTAAATCAAAGTATTCTTTATATCTATCACCTCCCGCTTCTCGCTTACTTCCCTTTCCATTTTTGTATTTTCAATGGTAAGAATGGCTCATGAAATTTTAGAATCAGGTATCGCATCCTCAGGATTCGTCAATAATTATCTATAACGCCCATTACTAGACACCTTTTGCCCCACTCTCATTTTCTAGTTCAGTAGGTATAACATCATAACTACAATTGCAATAGACAATCAGTTTTAGAACAATCTTCAAGCGAGTAAAATCGTAAAATAATATCCAGTAAAAACTTGCGATAGCCTAAAAAAATTCATCATTTCCGTTTCACAAATTGTTTATATTTAATTTAAAAAATGAGTGAATCAAGTGAGAATTGTAGTGTCTGTGAATCACAAGTGCAATATCCAGAAACCTATTGGATTTTTAATTCTGAGGCCAAAAAATGTATTAAGGTAAATAATTGATATAATTTGTAATTATTTGAAAAATTTTCATGAAATATATAAGGTATGTTATTCTAAGGTGTAATATTTATTTATTAATTTATTTATTTAGCAACAACTTGCAACCGACTTTCCGATTTTGGAAACAATGCTCGAAGAACTGGAATGTCATTCAGATATTGCGATCTTAAGGAGAATCGCATCCAATGCAATGTTGCCAGAACTTGAAGAATCAGTAAATACCGCAATTAATATTATCATTCGAAGTATTGGACATCCACGGGAAAAAGTTAAAAGATTGCGAAAAAAATTCAATCGACTTGTTAAGGGAACACTACTAATAAATATAATAAACGATATAGCGCTAAAAACAGAGGTAAATATTCTTATCATTAACAAAATTTATTAAAAAATTTTTTATTAACGCAATTTATTAATTAATTTTTAAATATTTATTCCAGATGGAAATTGAATTGTTGGAGTCTGAAAGCGCCGGCTCAATTTAAAAAATCTTCTAATAATTAAATTGACTGTACATACGTTTTTAAATCTTTGATAATATTTTTGTAAATAATAATAACAATGTACTTTTTTAATAAAATACTCTTAAATTTTTAATTAAAATAAGATCATTTCAAATATATTTTAGCTATAATATTAATATCCTCCTTTAGTACAGATAGAAAAATATTTTCAATTAATCTAAAAAATAATTTTTTACTTTTCAATACCAATAATAGAATAAAATATTAGTTTTAACGAACATTCATTAATTCGGTAATTAGCGCGTTAATTCACTAGATGTTCTGACTATATACTACAACTATTAACATTTTTTTTTAAATTTATAATAGACTGAAAAAAAAAAAAGTTGATTATAAATTTGCTAACTAGAAATTGAATTCAAACTATTATAGGAAAGTCGTTAAGTTTTTATTTTAAAATAAGAGAAAAATTTATTAAAGAATAAATAAATATTGTCATCATAAGTTAAATATTCTAAAAAAAATAATAATTTTTATATATAATGTTTTTGAGTTTAATACTTTAGTTAATAAATTTTTCTCTCATCTTTCCGCATGCTACTTACACGTAGTATATATAACGCATCTAAAGTAACTGATTATTATTTCATAATATATTTATCTGAACAAATTAAAAAAAAAAATTAATTTAACCACCCATTTATTGTTCATGTAAAGTTATTTAAGAAACTGCCCTCTAGTTTTTAAAAATATTCAATAAATTTCATCTGTTATAATTGTATTAAATTTTTATACAACAATATATTATTTTTTATTATTATTTCTTTATATTTTACTATAAAAAAAGAAGTTTTAAAGCATTAAGTTAAAAATAGAACGTTAGTTAGAATTTCGCTAAAAATATTAGATTTTAAAAGAGATTACTTATAGTCGTTATCAATAAGGATTTGTTAAAAATGTGACGAATGAATTTTAAACTACGAAATTTTTTATATTCTATCACAATATCGTCATAAAGATTTTAATAAAATTTAATTGTTAAATTAGACTTAACTCCAAATTAAAACTAACTGTTAATATTTTTTTTTTATTTTATTATTCAAATTTATATCTCGACTATACAGCAACTATCCGTTATTTTTTTTTAAATTAATAAAATTTTAATATTGAGCAGATGTAAGTGGCATTGTCTAAGAATGTCCTTTAAATAAATTTTTTCTAATAAATTTTATGAGTTTGGATTTAAAATATGATTCTAAGTAGATTATAATAGATCTATAAAGATTGCAATGGATGCGAAATTGTTAAAACATGAGATCTAGTTAGGTCTCATTGAATCTAATTTACATTCTCTTAAATACCTTTTCTACTTTCTTTATCAAAAGTCTACAATAGGATCAAGTATCAATTTTTAATTATTTTTTTAATAACAATAATGTAATGTTAAACTGACGCCATCATGAATCTGAGACAGCTTACAAGATGAGGGTTTATATAGAAGCATCAAGCTGCCTGAAATTCAGACCGACGAGCACAGTCAGTTTTTGAAAATTCGTACCATTCGATAGCGTTGGTAATTAATGTAACATATATCTACTTAACTTAAAAATGCCTCTAAGCAAACGTAATTTGATATAATCTATAGTCATTAATAAGATATTTAATATTTAAAAACGAAAATTTCCATCCATGTTATTTAAATAATCTATAGATTGATACTAATCGATACAGATTCATAAAGATCTACTTTGTCAACGACGTTAAACTTGATAATTTAATATTTTAAGACAAATTTTTTTTTTTTTCAATAATAATTATGATGAAATATTTAAGAAAAATTAAGAAAAAAAATTAAAATTAATTACATGTTGAACTTTAAACTCGAATAACTCTTAAAAGAGTAGACTTAGAAAAAATACATAAGAGACAATTTATTTAGAGCGTTCAATTTCCTTCAAAAATATGTATCTCTCACCCCGATATGTTAATTTCAAAATAAGTTGTAAAATTTTAAAGTTAAAAAATTTTTTATTCCATGTTATTTAAACTTAAAATAGAAATTTACGATGAGCGACCTTTCAAAATTGATATTACGAGCTCCCGTTTTCTTAGGCTTCTTTTTCGTGACTAGGAAGATATTTCACTGTTTGAAAAAAAAAAAAAAAAAAAAAAAAAAAAAAAATAGTCGATTTTTTTTAACCGGTTTAATGCATACATCATCTTACTGAATTACTACCTATTCAAGAATAGGAAGCTCTTGCGAAGTATTTGAGACTGAGGTTTACTTTTATCACGCCTAAATAAAAAAAATTTTCGAACTTAAATTTGAAATTATTATTATTTTTTTTTTTTTTTTTTTTTTCAAAGCTTGAAAATAATCTGAAAGTTAAACCGAGACCATGTCGACTACGCGTTGAGTGCTATTTCAGATGAGCTATCCGAGCTTATGTCATAGTCCGTTCAATCTAACTGTATGCAAAACATTAAAAAAATTAACCGCGAAAAATCAAAATTTTAGAAAATTTATTAATGATTTTTTTTTACCATACCTATATCGAGAGTTTAAATTCTTACTATGTTTGGAGGAAAGAAAGTTATTTTTTTTTATGAGCGAACAAGTGATAAAAAGCAGTGCATGTGCCATTATTCCTACAAAACAGAAGCAAAAATTTAAACTTTCAGTTTGAGATTTGGTGAAAAATCGTATAGGCATCACGGAGAAAAGTAGGAAATTCTAATCCGAGTGTTTGTCACCCTTGTCTTTGGCTCTAATAGGCAATTAAACACTTGGTTTAGAATTACTTACTTTCCTTCCTTCCTTGATGTGTAATATACTAATAAAACGATATAAAATTCAACCACTATACAACTATTTACTATACAATAATATCTATATCTATTAAATACAAATAATTTCATATAAGAAGTACCAATTATTAATTATACTGTTAATAGAACACGAGTGATCTAAAAAATTCTAATATACAGACAATACTTTTTAGTAAACGAAATTTTATCAAAAAATTATTATAAATTTCACTATGAAGTTAAAGTTACGTAAAAAATAATAAATTCTTATTAGTAATTGTTTATTAAATTAAATTAAAAATAATAAATAAATACAAATTTTTATTAGTAAATAATTTAATTTTTTATTTAAATAAATTCTCTAAAACTATACATAATTTTATAAATAAAAGGTCTTAAATTTATTTATCAAAAATATAAAATATTAACTATTACTTATATACAGTGTAAATATAATTGATTGTCAGTCTCGATTATTTAAAAATTTTGTACTTATAACATTAGCTCTATTATATTTACAAAAAATTGATATTTTGATTTTTAACTTAATTATTTTATAATTAATAAATTTAAATTTTTTATATATTATTTTTAAATTACTTAATAATAATTAAAATATTTCCATTAATCCAACGAATAAAATTTAAATTATTTTTACAATTTGTACAATGGTGATTAACTTAAATATGAAATTATAAATAATTTAATTTAATTGATTCATAAATTAATATATGTCACACTATGGCTAAATTATAAACAAGATAAAAAAAATTATTTTACAAAAAAAAAAAAAAAAATTAAATTTAAATTATAATTTATTAAAGATAAATTTTAAATCTTGAATTTGATTTTGGCAAGTTTTACTTTCTTCCCAAGCCCATAAAATGTCATTGACATATAGCGGAAAATCTGAATATTTTCTATAATTTTTTAAATCGTAAAATAAAACTTTAAGATATTTCAACATCTCAGCAGCCAAATTTGGTGTCGTGGTACATTTTTGTCGGATAATTTTATCTACCAATATCAATATACCCAATTTATTAATAGGTTTTGCTATAACAAAAAAAAAAAAAAAAAAAAATAGTATTTATAATAATTTATTTATACGTAATAAATAAATAAGTAAATAGATAAAGATAAAATTACTTACCATTTAAAAATTCTGTAACACAAACAGTAGCTATTTCTTCAGAATAACGTTGAAACGGTACCAAAAATGAATGCACATTATCAATCATAATTAAATACTGAGGTGATAAACAATTTAATTCTGATCTCAACCAATCTTCGAAATGAAAAAATGGTTTTCCGTTAAAATAATTCATTTTCTCTTTAATATAATTTGAAAAATTACGAATCACTGATAAATCACTTGAAAAATTCACAGTTATCACAACAGCGAGAAAGTAAAATTCACAAATTTAGTTTATGAAAATTTGAACGATGTGCACAAGACCAGAGCAAAATCACAAATGTACTATGCTCAAGTTGTAATGAAGAGTCTTACAAGATACCTAAGTACCAATGAGTAACTACCAATCATAAAATTCCCCAAACGTCCACTATAGACAAAAATTAAAAGTCTGCTTCTCCACGTAGGTGTATTGGGATAATCCTATACCTGACGCTTACGGATAAGGTAGCGCCTATATGTGCAGATGTTTGTCCAGACACTAATGTCCAGGTATATTTAGACAATATATCATAATATTTAAGATAATCTCTTAACAATACAGATAAAATTTCACCTCATTATTACTATCCTGAAAAATATTGTCAAGTTAGAGCAGCTATTAATTTTATTGGCTTATAATAACAGGAAGTAAGATATTCAAGTTATGAATTTATTCATCTTAGATAGAAATTATTTTATAAATATCACTTATGATGAAGTTGTAATAATATCGAAATATTTTTTCTTATGCTACTGATTTTTTTTCGGCCTAAAAAAAATTTTTTTCAATTAAAAATATAAAAAGCCAAAATTTTATTAGTTAAACGAAAAAAAATCCTTAATTCAAAAAAATTTGCTACACGAAAAAAAATAGGGGCTGCAACAAGACGCAGTCTTGTGGGAGCAATAGGACAAAGTCCTATGTTACCAACAGGATTTTCATGTTACAGCAACAGGACGAATCCTGTTGCAACAGCAGGATGTTTTCCGTACGATAAATAGGATAAAGAACAAATTTTTTTATTCGTAAAATGAAATTACAAAATTCGAAAAAAATTTTAATTTTTTTTAAAGTTTTGAAATTTCATTATACGAACAAAAAAAAATTACTACATGAAATTTGTTCTTTATCTCATTAATTCCACAAGAAAAATCCTCGGCTGCCCAATTTCAAAACACAGTAAGTGGAAAATTTTTAAAAATCGATTTTTTAGTATTTTTAGTTACAGTGGAGTCTTTTGGACATAATTCAATACATATTAAAAAAAAATTATTTTTCTGTCAGTTACTGAGTTTTTAAATTGGCCAGCCGTCCTGTTGCTTCCACAGGACTGAGTCCTTTTTTAGCGCATATTTTTTTCCGTGTATGAAAAATCCTCATTTAGGTCTGCTCAAGAAAATCAAGTTCTGAAATAGGTCTATTCAAGTATATAAAGTACCTAAAGCCCGACACGGATATAAATAAGAACAGTTCAAAATTTAATAATAAGTAAATTGACAAATTATGATGTACCTCTAGTTCAGAACGTTTTTTGCGCAATGAAGAAAAAAAAATGGCACAGTAAAAAATATACTGGATAATTATATTTAAAAAATATTTCGCATATAGATGCTGATATTGTCAGCCGAAAGTCTTGTGTCACTCTCAACCGCAACTGTGCCTTAAACAGTAGAATTAAATAAATTTTTTTTTTTTTTTTTTTTTTTTTTTTTTTTTTCATTTTTACATAAATTGTATTATTTATCTATTTATGAATGAATTTTTTGATATGGTTTTATGCATTGAAAATGTTAACGTTGGTTATTAGTATTTACTTAAATCAAAGTATTCTTTATATCTATCACCTCCCGCTTCTCGCTTACTTCCCTTTCCATTTTTGTATTTTCAATGGTAAGAATGGCTCATGAAATTTTAGAATCAGGTATCGCATCCTCAGGATTCGTCAATAATTATCTATAACGCCCATTACTAGACACCTTTTGCCCCACTCTCATTTTCTAGTTCAGTAGGTATAACATCATAACTACAATTGCAATAGACAATCAGTTTTAGAACAATCTTCAAGCGAGTAAAATCGTAAAATAATATCCAGTAAAAACTTGCGATAGCCTAAAAAAATTCATCATTTCCGTTTCACAAATTGTTTATATTTAATTTAAAAAATGAGTGAATCAAGTGAGAATTGTAGTGTCTGTGAATCACAAGTGCAATATCCAGAAACCTATTGGATTTTTAATTCTGAGGCCAAATAATGTATTAAGGTAAATAATTGATATAATTTGTAATTATTTGAAAAATTTTCATGAAATATATAAGGTATGTTATTCTAAGGTGTAATATTTATTTATTAATTTATTTATTTAGCAACAACTTGCAACCGACTTTCCGATTTTGGAAACAATGCTCGAAGAACTGGAATGTCATTCAGATATTGCGATCTTAAGGAGAATCGCATCCAATGCAATGTTGCCAGAACTTGAAGAATCAGTAAATACCGCAATTAATATTATCATTCGAAGTATTGGACATCCACGGGAAAAAGTTAAAAGATTGCGAAAAAAATTCAATCGACTTGTTAAGGGAACACTACTAATAAATATAATAAACGATATAGCGCTAAAAACAGAGGTAAATATTCTTATCATTAACAAAATTTATTAAAAAATTTTTTATTAACGCAATTTATTAATTAATTTTTAAATATTTATTCCAGATGGAAATTGAATTGTTGGAGTCTGAAAGCGCCGGCTCAATTTAAAAAATCTTCTAATAATTAAATTGACTGTACATACGTTTTTAAATCTTTGATAATATTTTTGTAAATAATAATAACAATGTACTTTTTTAATAAAATACTCTTAAATTTTTAATTAAAATAAGATCATTTCAAATATATTTTAGCTATAATATTAATATCCTCCTTTAGTACAGATAGAAAAATATTTTCAATTAATCTAAAAAATAATTTTTTACTTTTCAATACCAATAATAGAATAAAATATTAGTTTTAACGAACATTCATTAATTCGGTAATTAGCGCGTTAATTCACTAGATGTTCTGACTATATACTACAACTATTAACATTTTTTTTTAAATTTATAATAGACTGAAAAAAAAAAAAGTTGATTATAAATTTGCTAACTAGAAATTGAATTCAAACTATTATAGGAAAGTCGTTAAGTTTTTATTTTAAAATAAGAGAAAAATTTATTAAAGAATAAATAAATATTGTCATCATAAGTTAAATATTCTAAAAAAAATAATAATTTTTATATATAATGTTTTTGAGTTTAATACTTTAGTTAATAAATTTTTCTCTCATCTTTCCGCATGCTACTTACACGTAGTATATATAACGCATCTAAAGTAACTGATTATTATTTCATAATATATTTATCTGAACAAATTAAAAAAAAAAATTAATTTAACCACCCATTTATTGTTCATGTAAAGTTATTTAAGAAACTGCCCTCTAGTTTTTAAAAATATTCAATAAATTTCATCTGTTATAATTGTATTAAATTTTTATACAACAATATATTATTTTTTATTATTATTTCTTTATATTTTACTATAAAAAAAGAAGTTTTAAAGCATTAAGTTAAAAATAGAACGTTAGTTAGAATTTCGCTAAAAATATTAGATTTTAAAAGAGATTACTTATAGTCGTTATCAATAAGGATTTGTTAAAAATGTGACGAATGAATTTTAAACTACGAAATTTTTTATATTCTATCACAATATCGTCATAAAGATTTTAATAAAATTTAATTGTTAAATTAGACTTAACTCCAAATTAAAACTAACTGTTAATATTTTTTTTTTATTTTATTATTCAAATTTATATCTCGACTATACAGCAACTATCCGTTATTTTTTTTTAAATTAATAAAATTTTAATATTGAGCAGATGTAAGTGGCATTGTCTAAGAATGTCCTTTAAATAAATTTTTTCTAATAAATTTTATGAGTTTGGATTTAAAATATGATTCTAAGTAGATTATAATAGATCTATAAAGATTGCAATGGATGCGAAATTGTTAAAACATGAGATCTAGTTAGGTCTCATTGAATCTAATTTACATTCTCTTAAATACCTTTTCTACTTTCTTTATCAAAAGTCTACAATAGGATCAAGTATCAATTTTTAATTATTTTTTTAATAACAATAATGTAATGTTAAACTGACGCCATCATGAATCTGAGACAGCTTACAAGATGAGGGTTTATATAGAAGCATCAAGCTGCCTGAAATTCAGACCGACGAGCACAGTCAGTTTTTGAAAATTCGTACCATTCGATAGCGTTGGTAATTAATGTAACATATATCTACTTAACTTAAAAATGCCTCTAAGCAAACGTAATTTGATATAATCTATAGTCATTAATAAGATATTTAATATTTAAAAACGAAAATTTCCATCCATGTTATTTAAATAATCTATAGATTGATACTAATCGATACAGATTCATAAAGATCTACTTTGTCAACGACGTTAAACTTGATAATTTAATATTTTAAGACAAATTTTTTTTTTTTTCAATAATAATTATGATGAAATATTTAAGAAAAATTAAGAAAAAAAATTAAAATTAATTACATGTTGAACTTTAAACTCGAATAACTCTTAAAAGAGTAGACTTAGAAAAAATACATAAGAGACAATTTATTTAGAGCGTTCAATTTCCTTCAAAAATATGTATCTCTCACCCCGATATGTTAATTTCAAAATAAGTTGTAAAATTTTAAAGTTAAAAAATTTTTTATTCCATGTTATTTAAACTTAAAATAGAAATTTACGATGAGCGACCTTTCAAAATTGATATTACGAGCTCCCGTTTTCTTAGGCTTCTTTTTCGTGACTAGGAAGATATTTCACTGTTTGAAAAAAAAAAAAAAAAAAAAAAAAAAAAAAAATAGTCGATTTTTTTTAACCGGTTTAATGCATACATCATCTTACTGAATTACTACCTATTCAAGAATAGGAAGCTCTTGCGAAGTATTTGAGACTGAGGTTTACTTTTATCACGCCTAAATAAAAAAAATTTTCGAACTTAAATTTGAAATTATTATTATTTTTTTTTTTTTTTTTTTTTTCAAAGCTTGAAAATAATCTGAAAGTTAAACCGAGACCATGTCGACTACGCGTTGAGTGCTATTTCAGATGAGCTATCCGAGCTTATGTCATAGTCCGTTCAATCTAACTGTATGCAAAACATTAAAAAAATTAACCGCGAAAAATCAAAATTTTAGAAAATTTATTAATGATTTTTTTTTACCATACCTATATCGAGAGTTTAAATTCTTACTATGTTTGGAGGAAAGAAAGTTATTTTTTTTTATGAGCGAACAAGTGATAAAAAGCAGTGCATGTGCCATTATTCCTACAAAACAGAAGCAAAAATTTAAACTTTCAGTTTGAGATTTGGTGAAAAATCGTATAGGCATCACGGAGAAAAGTAGGAAATTCTAATCCGAGTGTTTGTCACCCTTGTCTTTGGCTCTAATAGGCAATTAAACACTTGGTTTAGAATTACTTACTTTCCTTCCTTCCTTGATGTGTAATATACTAATAAAACGATATAAAATTCAACCACTATACAACTATTTACTATACAATAATATCTATATCTATTAAATACAAATAATTTCATATAAGAAGTACCAATTATTAATTATACTGTTAATAGAACACGAGTGATCTAAAAAATTCTAATATACAGACAATACTTTTTAGTAAACGAAATTTTATCAAAAAATTATTATAAATTTCACTATGAAGTTAAAGTTACGTAAAAAATAATAAATTCTTATTAGTAATTGTTTATTAAATTAAATTAAAAATAATAAATAAATACAAATTTTTATTAGTAAATAATTTAATTTTTTATTTAAATAAATTCTCTAAAACTATACATAATTTTATAAATAAAAGGTCTTAAATTTATTTATCAAAAATATAAAATATTAACTATTACTTATATACAGTGTAAATATAATTGATTGTCAGTCTCGATTATTTAAAAATTTTGTACTTATAACATTAGCTCTATTATATTTACAAAAAATTGATATTTTGATTTTTAACTTAATTATTTTATAATTAATAAATTTAAATTTTTTATATATTATTTTTAAATTACTTAATAATAATTAAAATATTTCCATTAATCCAACGAATAAAATTTAAATTATTTTTACAATTTGTACAATGGTGATTAACTTAAATATGAAATTATAAATAATTTAATTTAATTGATTCATAAATTAATATATGTCACACTATGGCTAAATTATAAACAAGATAAAAAAAATTATTTTACAAAAAAAAAAAAAAAAATTAAATTTAAATTATAATTTATTAAAGATAAATTTTAAATCTTGAATTTGATTTTGGCAAGTTTTACTTTCTTCCCAAGCCCATAAAATGTCATTGACATATAGCGGAAAATCTGAATATTTTCTATAATTTTTTAAATCGTAAAATAAAACTTTAAGATATTTCAACATCTCAGCAGCCAAATTTGGTGTCGTGGTACATTTTTGTCGGATAATTTTATCTACCAATATCAATATACCCAATTTATTAATAGGTTTTGCTATAACAAAAAAAAAAAAATAGTATTTATAATAATTTATTTATACGTAATAAATAAATAAGTAAATAGATAAAGATAAAATTACTTACCATTTAAAAATTCTGTAACACAAACAGTAGCTATTTCTTCAGAATAACGTTGAAACGGTACCAAAAATGAATGCACATTATCAATCATAATTAAATACTGAGGTGATAAACAATTTAATTCTGATCTCAACCAATCTTCGAAATGAAAAAATGGTTTTCCGTTAAAATAATTCATTTTCTCTTTAATATAATTTGAAAAATTACGAATCACTGATAAATCACTTGAAAAATTCACAGTTATCACAACAGCGAGAAAGTAAAATTCACAAATTTAGTTTATGAAAATTTGAACGATGTGCACAAGACCAGAGCAAAATCACAAATGTACTATGCTCAAGTTGTAATGAAGAGTCTTACAAGATACCTAAGTACCAATGAGTAACTACCAATCATAAAATTCCCCAAACGTCCACTATAGACAAAAATTAAAAGTCTGCTTCTCCACGTAGGTGTATTGGGATAATCCTATACCTGACGCTTACGGATAAGGTAGCGCCTATATGTGCAGATGTTTGTCCAGACACTAATGTCCAGGTATATTTAGACAATATATCATAATATTTAAGATAATCTCTTAACAATACAGATAAAATTTCACCTCATTATTACTATCCTGAAAAATATTGTCAAGTTAGAGCAGCTATTAATTTTATTGGCTTATAATAACAGGAAGTAAGATATTCAAGTTATGAATTTATTCATCTTAGATAGAAATTATTTTATAAATATCACTTATGATGAAGTTGTAATAATATCGAAATATTTTTTCTTATGCTACTGATTTTTTTTCGGCCTAAAAAAAATTTTTTTCAATTAAAAATATAAAAAGCCAAAATTTTATTAGTTAAACGAAAAAAAATCCTTAATTCAAAAAAATTTGCTACACGAAAAAAAATAGGGGCTGCAACAAGACGCAGTCTTGTGGGAGCAATAGGACAAAGTCCTATGTTACCAACAGGATTTTCATGTTACAGCAACAGGACGAATCCTGTTGCAACAGCAGGATGTTTTCCGTACGATAAATAGGATAAAGAACAAATTTTTTTATTCGTAAAATGAAATTACAAAATTCGAAAAAAATTTTAATTTTTTTTAAAGTTTTGAAATTTCATTATACGAACAAAAAAAAATTACTACATGAAATTTGTTCTTTATCTCATTAATTCCACAAGAAAAATCCTCGGCTGCCCAATTTCAAAACACAGTAAGTGGAAAATTTTTAAAAATCGATTTTTTAGTATTTTTAGTTACAGTGGAGTCTTTTGGACATAATTCAATACATATTAAAAAAAAATTATTTTTCTGTCAGTTACTGAGTTTTTAAATTGGCCAGCCGTCCTGTTGCTTCCACAGGACTGAGTCCTTTTTTAGCGCATATTTTTTTCCGTGTATGAAAAATCCTCATTTAGGTCTGCTCAAGAAAATCAAGTTCTGAAATAGGTCTATTCAAGTATATAAAGTACCTAAAGCCCGACACGGATATAAATAAGAACAGTTCAAAATTTAATAATAAGTAAATTGACAAATTATGATGTACCTCTAGTTCAGAACGTTTTTTGCGCAATGAAGAAAAAAAAATGGCACAGTAAAAAATATACTGGATAATTATATTTAAAAAATATTTCGCATATAGATGCTGATATTGTCAGCCGAAAGTCTTGTGTCACTCTCAACCGCAACTGTGCCTTAAACAGTAGAATTAAATAAATTTTTTTTTTTTTTTTTTTTTTTTTTTTTTTTTTTTCATTTTTACATAAATTGTATTATTTATCTATTTATGAATGAATTTTTTGATATGGTTTTATGCATTGAAAATGTTAACGTTGGTTATTAGTATTTACTTAAATCAAAGTATTCTTTATATCTATCACCTCCCGCTTCTCGCTTACTTCCCTTTCCATTTTTGTATTTTCAATGGTAAGAATGGCTCATGAAATTTTAGAATCAGGTATCGCATCCTCAGGATTCGTCAATAATTATCTATAACGCCCATTACTAGACACCTTTTGCCCCACTCTCATTTTCTAGTTCAGTAGGTATAACATCATAACTACAATTGCAATAGACAATCAGTTTTAGAACAATCTTCAAGCGAGTAAAATCGTAAAATAATATCCAGTAAAAACTTGCGATAGCCTAAAAAAATTCATCATTTCCGTTTCACAAATTGTTTATATTTAATTTAAAAAATGAGTGAATCAAGTGAGAATTGTAGTGTCTGTGAATCACAAGTGCAATATCCAGAAACCTATTGGATTTTTAATTCTGAGGCCAAAAAATGTATTAAGGTAAATAATTTATATAATTTGTAATTATTTGAAAAATTTTCATGAAATATATAAGGTATGTTATTCTAAGGTGTAATATTTATTTATTAATTTATTTATTTAGCAACAACTTGCAACCGACTTTCCGATTTTGGAAACAATGCTCGAAGAACTGGAATGTCATTCAGATATTGCGATCTTAAGGAGAATCGCATCCAATGCAATGTTGCCAGAACTTGAAGAATCAGTAAATACCGCAATTAATATTATCATTCGAAGTATTGGACATCCACGGGAAAAAGTTAAAAGATTGCGAAAAAAATTCAATCGACTTGTTAAGGGAACACTACTAATAAATATAATAAACGATATAGCGCTAAAAACAGAGGTAAATATTCTTATCATTAACAAAATTTATTAAAAAATTTTTTATTAACGCAATTTATTAATTAATTTTTAAATATTTATTCCAGATGGAAATTGAATTGTTGGAGTCTGAAAGCGCCGGCTCAATTTAAAAAATCTTCTAATAATTAAATTGACTGTACATACGTTTTTAAATCTTTGATAATATTTTTGTAAATAATAATAACAATGTACTTTTTTAATAAAATACTCTTAAATTTTTAATTAAAATAAGATCATTTCAAATATATTTTAGCTATAATATTAATATCCTCCTTTAGTACAGATAGAAAAATATTTTCAATTAATCTAAAAAATAATTTTTTACTTTTCAATACCAATAATAGAATAAAATATTAGTTTTAACGAACATTCATTAATTCGGTAATTAGCGCGTTAATTCACTAGATGTTCTGACTATATACTACAACTATTAACATTTTTTTTTAAATTTATAATAGACTGAAAAAAAAAAAAGTTGATTATAAATTTGCTAACTAGAAATTGAATTCAAACTATTATAGGAAAGTCGTTAAGTTTTTATTTTAAAATAAGAGAAAAATTTATTAAAGAATAAATAAATATTGTCATCATAAGTTAAATATTCTAAAAAAAATAATAATTTTTATATATAATGTTTTTGAGTTTAATACTTTAGTTAATAAATTTTTCTCTCATCTTTCCGCATGCTACTTACACGTAGTATATATAACGCATCTAAAGTAACTGATTATTATTTCATAATATATTTATCTGAACAAATTAAAAAAAAAAATTAATTTAACCACCCATTTATTGTTCATGTAAAGTTATTTAAGAAACTGCCCTCTAGTTTTTAAAAATATTCAATAAATTTCATCTGTTATAATTGTATTAAATTTTTATACAACAATATATTATTTTTTATTATTATTTCTTTATATTTTACTATAAAAAAAGAAGTTTTAAAGCATTAAGTTAAAAATAGAACGTTAGTTAGAATTTCGCTAAAAATATTAGATTTTAAAAGAGATTACTTATAGTCGTTATCAATAAGGATTTGTTAAAAATGTGACGAATGAATTTTAAACTACGAAATTTTTTATATTCTATCACAATATCGTCATAAAGATTTTAATAAAATTTAATTGTTAAATTAGACTTAACTCCAAATTAAAACTAACTGTTAATATTTTTTTTTTATTTTATTATTCAAATTTATATCTCGACTATACAGCAACTATCCGTTATTTTTTTTTAAATTAATAAAATTTTAATATTGAGCAGATGTAAGTGGCATTGTCTAAGAATGTCCTTTAAATAAATTTTTTCTAATAAATTTTATGAGTTTGGATTTAAAATATGATTCTAAGTAGATTATAATAGATCTATAAAGATTGCAATGGATGCGAAATTGTTAAAACATGAGATCTAGTTAGGTCTCATTGAATCTAATTTACATTCTCTTAAATACCTTTTCTACTTTCTTTATCAAAAGTCTACAATAGGATCAAGTATCAATTTTTAATTATTTTTTTAATAACAATAATGTAATGTTAAACTGACGCCATCATGAATCTGAGACAGCTTACAAGATGAGGGTTTATATAGAAGCATCAAGCTGCCTGAAATTCAGACCGACGAGCACAGTCAGTTTTTGAAAATTCGTACCATTCGATAGCGTTGGTAATTAATGTAACATATATCTACTTAACTTAAAAATGCCTCTAAGCAAACGTAATTTGATATAATCTATAGTCATTAATAAGATATTTAATATTTAAAAACGAAAATTTCCATCCATGTTATTTAAATAATCTATAGATTGATACTAATCGATACAGATTCATAAAGATCTACTTTGTCAACGACGTTAAACTTGATAATTTAATATTTTAAGACAAATTTTTTTTTTTTTCAATAATAATTATGATGAAATATTTAAGAAAAATTAAGAAAAAAAATTAAAATTAATTACATGTTGAACTTTAAACTCGAATAACTCTTAAAAGAGTAGACTTAGAAAAAATACATAAGAGACAATTTATTTAGAGCGTTCAATTTCCTTCAAAAATATGTATCTCTCACCCCGATATGTTAATTTCAAAATAAGTTGTAAAATTTTAAAGTTAAAAAATTTTTTATTCCATGTTATTTAAACTTAAAATAGAAATTTACGATGAGCGACCTTTCAAAATTGATATTACGAGCTCCCGTTTTCTTAGGCTTCTTTTTCGTGACTAGGAAGATATTTCACTGTTTGAAAAAAAAAAAAAAAAAAAAAAAAAAAAAAAATAGTCGATTTTTTTTAACCGGTTTAATGCATACATCATCTTACTGAATTACTACCTATTCAAGAATAGGAAGCTCTTGCGAAGTATTTGAGACTGAGGTTTACTTTTATCACGCCTAAATAAAAAAAATTTTCGAACTTAAATTTGAAATTATTATTATTTTTTTTTTTTTTTTTTTTTTCAAAGCTTGAAAATAATCTGAAAGTTAAACCGAGACCATGTCGACTACGCGTTGAGTGCTATTTCAGATGAGCTATCCGAGCTTATGTCATAGTCCGTTCAATCTAACTGTATGCAAAACATTAAAAAAATTAACCGCGAAAAATCAAAATTTTAGAAAATTTATTAATGATTTTTTTTTACCATACCTATATCGAGAGTTTAAATTCTTACTATGTTTGGAGGAAAGAAAGTTATTTTTTTTTATGAGCGAACAAGTGATAAAAAGCAGTGCATGTGCCATTATTCCTACAAAACAGAAGCAAAAATTTAAACTTTCAGTTTGAGATTTGGTGAAAAATCGTATAGGCATCACGGAGAAAAGTAGGAAATTCTAATCCGAGTGTTTGTCACCCTTGTCTTTGGCTCTAATAGGCAATTAAACACTTGGTTTAGAATTACTTACTTTCCTTCCTTCCTTGATGTGTAATATACTAATAAAACGATATAAAATTCAACCACTATACAACTATTTACTATACAATAATATCTATATCTATTAAATACAAATAATTTCATATAAGAAGTACCAATTATTAATTATACTGTTAATAGAACACGAGTGATCTAAAAAATTCTAATATACAGACAATACTTTTTAGTAAACGAAATTTTATCAAAAAATTATTATAAATTTCACTATGAAGTTAAAGTTACGTAAAAAATAATAAATTCTTATTAGTAATTGTTTATTAAATTAAATTAAAAATAATAAATAAATACAAATTTTTATTAGTAAATAATTTAATTTTTTATTTAAATAAATTCTCTAAAACTATACATAATTTTATAAATAAAAGGTCTTAAATTTATTTATCAAAAATATAAAATATTAACTATTACTTATATACAGTGTAAATATAATTGATTGTCAGTCTCGATTATTTAAAAATTTTGTACTTATAACATTAGCTCTATTATATTTACAAAAAATTGATATTTTGATTTTTAACTTAATTATTTTATAATTAATAAATTTAAATTTTTTATATATTATTTTTAAATTACTTAATAATAATTAAAATATTTCCATTAATCCAACGAATAAAATTTAAATTATTTTTACAATTTGTACAATGGTGATTAACTTAAATATGAAATTATAAATAATTTAATTTAATTGATTCATAAATTAATATATGTCACACTATGGCTAAATTATAAACAAGATAAAAAAAATTATTTTACAAAAAAAAAAAAAAAAATTAAATTTAAATTATAATTTATTAAAGATAAATTTTAAATCTTGAATTTGATTTTGGCAAGTTTTACTTTCTTCCCAAGCCCATAAAATGTCATTGACATATAGCGGAAAATCTGAATATTTTCTATAATTTTTTAAATCGTAAAATAAAACTTTAAGATATTTCAACATCTCAGCAGCCAAATTTGGTGTCGTGGTACATTTTTGTCGGATAATTTTATCTACCAATATCAATATACCCAATTTATTAATAGGTTTTGCTATAACAAAAAAAAAAAAATAGTATTTATAATAATTTATTTATACGTAATAAATAAATAAGTAAATAGATAAAGATAAAATTACTTACCATTTAAAAATTCTGTAACACAAACAGTAGCTATTTCTTCAGAATAACGTTGAAACGGTACCAAAAATGAATGCACATTATCAATCATAATTAAATACTGAGGTGATAAACAATTTAATTCTGATCTCAACCAATCTTCGAAATGAAAAAATGGTTTTCCGTTAAAATAATTCATTTTCTCTTTAATATAATTTGAAAAATTACGAATCACTGATAAATCACTTGAAAAATTCACAGTTATCACAACAGCGAGAAAGTAAAATTCACAAATTTAGTTTATGAAAATTTGAACGATGTGCACAAGACCAGAGCAAAATCACAAATGTACTATGCTCAAGTTGTAATGAAGAGTCTTACAAGATACCTAAGTACCAATGAGTAACTACCAATCATAAAATTCCCCAAACGTCCACTATAGACAAAAATTAAAAGTCTGCTTCTCCACGTAGGTGTATTGGGATAATCCTATACCTGACGCTTACGGATAAGGTAGCGCCTATATGTGCAGATGTTTGTCCAGACACTAATGTCCAGGTATATTTAGACAATATATCATAATATTTAAGATAATCTCTTAACAATACAGATAAAATTTCACCTCATTATTACTATCCTGAAAAATATTGTCAAGTTAGAGCAGCTATTAATTTTATTGGCTTATAATAACAGGAAGTAAGATATTCAAGTTATGAATTTATTCATCTTAGATAGAAATTATTTTATAAATATCACTTATGATGAAGTTGTAATAATATCGAAATATTTTTTCTTATGCTACTGATTTTTTTTCGGCCTAAAAAAAATTTTTTTCAATTAAAAATATAAAAAGCCAAAATTTTATTAGTTAAACGAAAAAAAATCCTTAATTCAAAAAAATTTGCTACACGAAAAAAAATAGGGGCTGCAACAAGACGCAGTCTTGTGGGAGCAATAGGACAAAGTCCTATGTTACCAACAGGATTTTCATGTTACAGCAACAGGACGAATCCTGTTGCAACAGCAGGATGTTTTCCGTACGATAAATAGGATAAAGAACAAATTTTTTTATTCGTAAAATGAAATTACAAAATTCGAAAAAAATTTTAATTTTTTTTAAAGTTTTGAAATTTCATTATACGAACAAAAAAAAATTACTACATGAAATTTGTTCTTTATCTCATTAATTCCACAAGAAAAATCCTCGGCTGCCCAATTTCAAAACACAGTAAGTGGAAAATTTTTAAAAATCGATTTTTTAGTATTTTTAGTTACAGTGGAGTCTTTTGGACATAATTCAATACATATTAAAAAAAAATTATTTTTCTGTCAGTTACTGAGTTTTTAAATTGGCCAGCCGTCCTGTTGCTTCCACAGGACTGAGTCCTTTTTTAGCGCATATTTTTTTCCGTGTATGAAAAATCCTCATTTAGGTCTGCTCAAGAAAATCAAGTTCTGAAATAGGTCTATTCAAGTATATAAAGTACCTAAAGCCCGACACGGATATAAATAAGAACAGTTCAAAATTTAATAATAAGTAAATTGACAAATTATGATGTACCTCTAGTTCAGAACGTTTTTTGCGCAATGAAGAAAAAAAAATGGCACAGTAAAAAATATACTGGATAATTATATTTAAAAAATATTTCGCATATAGATGCTGATATTGTCAGCCGAAAGTCTTGTGTCACTCTCAACCGCAACTGTGCCTTAAACAGTAGAATTAAATAAATTTTTTTTTTTTTTTTTTTTTTTTTTTTTTTTTTTTCATTTTTACATAAATTGTATTATTTATCTATTTATGAATGAATTTTTTGATATGGTTTTATGCATTGAAAATGTTAACGTTGGTTATTAGTATTTACTTAAATCAAAGTATTCTTTATATCTATCACCTCCCGCTTCTCGCTTACTTCCCTTTCCATTTTTGTATTTTCAATGGTAAGAATGGCTCATGAAATTTTAGAATCAGGTATCGCATCCTCAGGATTCGTCAATAATTATCTATAACGCCCATTACTAGACACCTTTTGCCCCACTCTCATTTTCTAGTTCAGTAGGTATAACATCATAACTACAATTGCAATAGACAATCAGTTTTAGAACAATCTTCAAGCGAGTAAAATCGTAAAATAATATCCAGTAAAAACTTGCGATAGCCTAAAAAAATTCATCATTTCCGTTTCACAAATTGTTTATATTTAATTTAAAAAATGAGTGAATCAAGTGAGAATTGTAGTGTCTGTGAATCACAAGTGCAATATCCAGAAACCTATTGGATTTTTAATTCTGAGGCCAAAAAATGTATTAAGGTAAATAATTGATATAATTTGTAATTATTTGAAAAATTTTCATGAAATATATAAGGTATGTTATTCTAAGGTGTAATATTTATTTATTAATTTATTTATTTAGCAACAACTTGCAACCGACTTTCCGATTTTGGAAACAATGCTCGAAGAACTGGAATGTCATTCAGATATTGCGATCTTAAGGAGAATCGCATCCAATGCAATGTTGCCAGAACTTGAAGAATCAGTAAATACCGCAATTAATATTATCATTCGAAGTATTGGACATCCACGGGAAAAAGTTAAAAGATTGCGAAAAAAATTCAATCGACTTGTTAAGGGAACACTACTAATAAATATAATAAACGATATAGCGCTAAAAACAGAGGTAAATATTCTTATCATTAACAAAATTTATTAAAAAATTTTTTATTAACGCAATTTATTAATTAATTTTTAAATATTTATTCCAGATGGAAATTGAATTGTTGGAGTCTGAAAGCGCCGGCTCAATTTAAAAAATCTTCTAATAATTAAATTGACTGTACATACGTTTTTAAATCTTTGATAATATTTTTGTAAATAATAATAACAATGTACTTTTTTAATAAAATACTCTTAAATTTTTAATTAAAATAAGATCATTTCAAATATATTTTAGCTATAATATTAATATCCTCCTTTAGTACAGATAGAAAAATATTTTCAATTAATCTAAAAAATAATTTTTTACTTTTCAATACCAATAATAGAATAAAATATTAGTTTTAACGAACATTCATTAATTCGGTAATTAGCGCGTTAATTCACTAGATGTTCTGACTATATACTACAACTATTAACATTTTTTTTTAAATTTATAATAGACTGAAAAAAAAAAAAGTTGATTATAAATTTGCTAACTAGAAATTGAATTCAAACTATTATAGGAAAGTCGTTAAGTTTTTATTTTAAAATAAGAGAAAAATTTATTAAAGAATAAATAAATATTGTCATCATAAGTTAAATATTCTAAAAAAAATAATAATTTTTATATATAATGTTTTTGAGTTTAATACTTTAGTTAATAAATTTTTCTCTCATCTTTCCGCATGCTACTTACACGTAGTATATATAACGCATCTAAAGTAACTGATTATTATTTCATAATATATTTATCTGAACAAATTAAAAAAAAAAATTAATTTAACCACCCATTTATTGTTCATGTAAAGTTATTTAAGAAACTGCCCTCTAGTTTTTAAAAATATTCAATAAATTTCATCTGTTATAATTGTATTAAATTTTTATACAACAATATATTATTTTTTATTATTATTTCTTTATATTTTACTATAAAAAAAGAAGTTTTAAAGCATTAAGTTAAAAATAGAACGTTAGTTAGAATTTCGCTAAAAATATTAGATTTTAAAAGAGATTACTTATAGTCGTTATCAATAAGGATTTGTTAAAAATGTGACGAATGAATTTTAAACTACGAAATTTTTTATATTCTATCACAATATCGTCATAAAGATTTTAATAAAATTTAATTGTTAAATTAGACTTAACTCCAAATTAAAACTAACTGTTAATATTTTTTTTTTATTTTATTATTCAAATTTATATCTCGACTATACAGCAACTATCCGTTATTTTTTTTTAAATTAATAAAATTTTAATATTGAGCAGATGTAAGTGGCATTGTCTAAGAATGTCCTTTAAATAAATTTTTTCTAATAAATTTTATGAGTTTGGATTTAAAGTACGTGAAATCCAGTTTTAAATTTAAGAATTATCGTTAAGTATATAATCTGCCCTAAATTTTATTTTAATAATTATAATTTCTTAAAACTATAATCTTTAAAATAGATTACTTCGGCCCTGTACTTAAGCGCCAATATAAAGTAACTTTAAACTAACATAACTATTACTGTTTGTGGGCATACAAAAGCTATATTATCTCGGAAGTAGATATACAATAGATTTCACTTTTATCATCATCAGACAATCGAATGACTCTCTTACGATAATTACAAGCAATTTATACCTGGGATCCTTTAACTTTTAGACCGTCTTTAGTCATAACAAGGTAAAGATATTTTAAAGATTATAAATACTTGTGAAATTCAAATTATCGTCTGAAAAGTTAAATTTAATTATGTTCACCTAGAGCATCACTTTGAAGATAAGTTGGCGTCAAATTGACTGCCCCCAAGTTTTTTGTTATACGATCGACTACCCGTCATAAGTCTGATCTAAGGGACGTAGGGGAAATTTTTCTTAAAATTTCAGTCTTCCCACTACCGTGCGTCTAGTTTTGTTCTCGACTATCCGTTATAAGCCTGTTTTATTTTATATCAATTTAAACGTCATATTTACATTTTGTTACATACGCGACTATCCCGATTTTCCTGCTGCTTATAGGGCTAAAATAAATACTTATCTTTTTACACTAATAATAATTATAATGCAAAAAATTATAATGATAACGGTATTGATTACAGTAATAATTAAAATAATAATTTTATTGATGAACTTAATGCTTAATAAAACTTTTCAATTGTAACAGAAGCTTTGAATATAATTCATGATTACAATTATGAACAATAAATTATATTTTACTTAATAATGATTAAATCATTATCCGCGAAACATAGATAGTAAATTTTCATCATTAATTTGTATATTTTTCCTATTCTTAGTTTATAATTTAGACAATTTTAACGGAGTCTTATAACGGGCTCTCTGGTACGAAACTCCTTAGAGTGATTAAGTGCGGGAAGTTATTTAGACTCAGTAACTTCCGATTGAAGGGAAGAGGCTTATTAAGGGCAGGCTTCTGACGGGTAGTCGACTGTATTCAAGGATTGTCATGGAATTTTAAAAATAAATTCATTTATTTAATATATAATTTAAAATTAATGTCGAAAATTCGAAATTTATTCTTCAGCTATTCTGCAAATTTTCGAAAAACAAAATAGACGATTGATTCCAAAAACAGTGCACTTTTTAAAGAATTTACTGATACTCTCATGAAAAAATTTATTGTGTTAAAAGAATACAGTAATTAGTAATTAACTGGTTTTATCTTTTAATAACAAATCAATATACGCTCCAGATACTAAATCATCAGCCGGAATTTCTAATTTTTTCATTAAATCATTACTTATTTGTTCTCCAACTCCAACTTCTTGATTGTCATCCAAAACAACCTGAATTATTATCAAAATATCATTAATACAAATCTATACACTTATACTCTGTAAACATGAATAAGTGAAATCGTTGAATATTCACTAATTTTAAGTGCAAACCGAACCACTTTTTTTAAAAAGTGGTTTGATTGGCACTTAAAATGAGTAAATATTCACTGATTTTATTTGTTCTTGTTAACAGAGTAAATGATTCATTGAATAATATATATTATAAATAAATTCTATACTTCAATTTCCATGTAATCTCCCAGCTCATCAACTTTATCAACATGAATCCGTGACTGTCCAACGATGTACAATAATCGAATTTTTTTAACAACTCCTAGTTTACCATTGCTTCTACTCAGAAGATCATTAATTTCTTCACACTTTGATTTATCACTAAATGAAATTTTTTTATATTCACTAAGTTTTGGTCCCTTAGTATCTGTGCGTTCATAAAAAATTAATTCACCGGAATCATCCTGAGAAAAATTATTTATAATTATCAATCTTAAATATATATTGATAATATTTAAATATACAAAGTAAAAGATCTTAAACTCGATCAATATACAGATAAAAAAATTTATCTTAAATAAAAAAAATACATAAGAAGACAAAAGTTTATTTGAGAATCAAGTCAAGATTTCCTTGAACCAAAAAAAATTTGTCTTGGTCGTGGGAGATTTCTATTTTATCCAAGAAAATTGACTTTTTCAAACCCTGATTTTTCGAGTCGCCAGGGTTAATGACATATTTTAAATACTTACGGAAAATACACGCAATTTAAGGCGACCACGTGGTACAGCATAGAAAGTATCCGTTTGTTTAATTATTTCAGGTTCTGAGTTTGACAATTCTTTAGCTTTGGCTCTAACAAATTCTGGATTACGTAAAAAAGCTTTTATTTCAACGTTACGCATATTTAAATGTTTTTCAAATAATTCAAACTATCAAACAAATTTTTGTTATATTTTAGGTTTAGGTTTTTCGTTTCAAGCGAGGAATAACAAAATGAATTATTTTTTTTAAACCTTCAGGCGATATTTCAACTGTCGATAGATTTTAACGTCTCATTAGTTGGCAATTGAATTGTAAGGTTGGTACGGTGTTAGCACTTTTGGAATAAACAAGTTTCTATAGACAATCAACGTTTAGTCTAATCCATATACAATTTTATAACCTTAAAAAATTTGTTAGTAAGCTATGAATAGAAAATGTTTTTAATTAAATATTAAGTAAATTGATAGATTATGTGATGTATCTATTTTAAAATAAATTTTAGAATACGGTTCTATGCTGATTTTGAAGTGACAGTAAACAAATGCGATTGTAATAGGGTTAAAATAGAGTGCATAACTAATTTAGCGGGTAAAATTAGTATATTATGTAACAAGAGATGAACCAAGACGATTTTAGACCAGGATGAAGTTGGCTACCCGAGCTTTAGGCGAAGGCTGTCATTATATGACAATAAAGTTAGCTGACAGTTAGCAATATTTTGATTTTTTTTAACAAAAAAATAAATATTGAAAAATTGCACTTATAGTTTACCAAATTTTCTACAGGTGCATTTTTTTAGAAATATTTTTTTTTTCTTATCTATCTGTTTAAGAAATTTATTCAAATTTCAAGTGTCTGCTAACTTTACTGTCATTGCCATCACCCGCAGTCTGAAATCGTGTTTCATCCTGAGTCACACACTAATATAGAGACACTGAAACTTTAAGTTTCGATGCTGATATGAAAATTCATTTAAATAACAAATGTAATACAAACATATTCATCAGATGGTTTTAAAAATAAAATTTCTCTAAAAGCTCTTGAGTTAAAAATAAAAAAGAATCTCAGACCAAATTTTCTCTAATAAATTTTTGTAAAAACGTACTGACAAAAATAAATGCAATGCAAATAAATTTTAATACAATTGTAAATAATAATGTTATTAAATATTTTATACATGTACATTATAATAATATTTATAATAATGGTATCTCATCACTATTTTTAAAATTTTATAATATAATAATAGTAAGTGAATAAAGACAAAGATTTTACGTAATTAGAAATTTCTAAAAACATTGCTGCTTCATTATTTATTTATTTTTAATTATAATTATAATATTACTATAAATTTTTTTATTTAATTACTTTATTGATTATTATTCGTGTATATAGCTCAAAAGACAATTATAAAAAGTATTAATTGCAAAATTTTTATTTCATTCCTTCTTTTTTTTCGGTAATAAACTTTTGGTATCATGTTCGATTAGTCGTAAAGACAAAAAAAAAATAAAAAATTCAAGTACAATTCATATGAAATTTAAAAAAATTTCCTTTAATTACATTCACTAATTTATAATAAATTTTTTTTATTTGTTGCTAATTAAATATAAATATTATAGAAAAATTTTTCAATTATGTTTTTACGGTATTAAAAAATCTTACGTATTTATAAATACTATCGTTACAAAAAATTTAATTGTAGAGTCAATTATGTGACTTGATACCTTGTCAAAAAAATAGCATATATAAATTCACGACAACAAAAATATAATAATAATAAAGAGTGGAAAAAATATTAATAATAAATCGATCTATTTACATAAAATCCTTGGGATAAAGGCATTATTAAAAATTAAATTTTAATTATTATTTTTTTTTTTTAGCAAAAAAATTTGATATTTAACAATTTAATGTGTTGATAAAACACACGTAGCAAATAGCTTGCTAATTAATTAATTATTAATTTTTTTAATTATCAGCATTATAATTTTCTTTTTTTTTCTTTCTTTTCTTTTTTATTTCTTTTTTTTTTTTTTATTTTGTTTATTTATTTTTTTGATTTCCATTCGCATATTCAGTACGAGCGCCACTATTTTAAAATGAACATCATAATAAACGCTCTACAAATGCACCAAGTGGACAAAATAATAATTATTAATATTATTTTTAAATTAATTTATATCTTAATCTGTAATAATATATCAACCGACACTGTCCCCCATCATTTCCGTTGCTGGTGTATTTTTTTTACTATCATTTGTTTCTAATTCGACGTCAGGATCACCACATGCATCGACGAATTCCTTTAAATTAAAATATCAGTATTAATTATATGTATTAGTAATGCAGGGAATTGATTTTTAATGTCTACAGCAAATTTTCAAGTGGAAGTGAAAAAAAAAAAATAGTTCCGAACGGACCACCCTAATGTATATATAAAATAGATATCCATCGAAACCAACATGCCCATTTTTGAAATTATTTTTTCTCAAAATATTTTAAAAATATCAATAAACAAATTACAAAAATACCCAAGTTGTTCAATAATTTTATCAATAAAAAAATTATTTAAATTTAGTAAATTTTTTTTTTCGTTAAAAAAAAAATCTCTTAAAACATTAATATTTTAAAATAATAAATAAATTTTTTTTACTTCTTTATTAATATCTTCAGTGGCTTCTGTGGAAATATGATCCCCGAGATCTGTTGGTGTTTGAGTGGTACTTGTGGAAAATTGATACTGCTCTCTACGCTGTGCATCGGCATCGATTGCATGAAGCCGTTCTCTACATCTTTGTAACTCTTTACGTAATCTTTCCCGCTCCTCATCTCTTTCTTTCACGATTTTCTATGAAAAAAAAAAAAAAAAATAAATAATAATAAAAACATTCGTAACTCTATTTCTTCTATTAATTAAAATTATTTTATCCGTTCGTAGCCATAAAAAATATTATTTCAAATCTTTTTGTCAATCCTATATAAAAATGATCATTATTTGTGAGATTACGTGATATTGATAGGGTGGCTACAAACCGGGAATGTTGGGAATTATCAGGGAATTTTATGCGATCGGGAAATATCATGGAAATGTCAGGAAATTTCGAAAAGTATCCGGGAATTTAATTGCGGAGGTTAAAAATCAAAAAATTTTTCAAAATGATTTTGAAAAGGCTGTAACTCGAAAGAAAATGCTCATGCATCATAAACAAAGGCAAATTGTAGCCTTAAGTATTTAGTTTTCTGATCTGGTCTTTAAATTTTTTTATTATGCACGAGCTGGTAGTATTCCTGAGAAAACTATCGAGAAAACTAAAAAATAAAATAGATAGTAAATCTTACCAAAAACTGTGAAAGTTGTGCAGTCAAAGAATGGCAAATAGGTTGTAGAGTTACAACAGGAACTACAGGTTGATGTGGATGTGGATGTGAACGTGGTACTGGACATCCCACAGCATCACAACCAGTACTAGCAGTTGCGTTAGTTCCCCGTGTAGCCAAGACAGCTTCAGTTTCCGTAACAGCAAGCGCTGCATTAAGTATACCAACTAACTGATTAGCTTTACTGATAGCCGCAAGAATTAATTCAGCAGGTTCTTTTTCCACATCTGAAGGCTCTGACGCAATATCAGCAACGTGTTCAAAATCTTCTTTTGGAATATTTAAAATATCAGCAACTAATGACTGTTTTTCTTCGAGCGCTTGTTTAATAACTTCGTCTTTTCGTCTGAGTGATTCTATCGGCGTGAGAACTGGCTCTGCGACATGAACTGGCCGTACTTCTGCGTGAACTTCAACAGGATCAATAAGTGAACACTGCGTACACGTAACTAGTCTCATTGATTCTCCAATTCCCGATGACGTAGCTGATGATGACGGTGGCGGTTGTTGTGCTGGTGATGGTTGCTGCTGTTGCTGTTGATCTTGATTTTGATTATGATTCTGATCAGCCGACTGGGTTGATTCGTCAGGTTTAGATTTAGAGGATTCATCAGTTGCCGGAGTGTCTTGAGTATTTTCTTCAGGCTGCGTTGCTGCTGGTGTGCTCGTCGTTGTTTCAATACTCGTTGAACTCTGTTCCTTGTTATTATCATTGTCTTTAGGGTCTTGTGGTCCAACTTTATCTGACTTTTCTTTATCAGCAGCACCAGTCTCCATATTGAGTGGTACTTCTGGCGCTGGTGACGGCTCTTCATTTAATACAGTAGGCGGTGACGGTCGTCTACCTTCACGATTACGTGTTTTGTATGCTTCAGCAGCTTCAGATATATGTTTACACCACAATTTACGTTCTGCTGGTGACGATGCTACCAAGTCATATATTTGCGCACCTTTTTGCGATGTATTAACTAAGTAAAGTGAATTTTTATCAACAGCATTATTTCTCACAAGTACTGTCGATACTTTAAAAATCGGACTCAGCACAGAATTAACTTGATTTGTGTTTGTAAATTTTAATAAATACTTATCATCTTGACGATGCAATAATAGTATCGTATCATCAAGTAATACAACGTGTAAATCAACGGGCTTTGGACGATTAACAATCCGCCACTGCAATGGACCCTCAAATATTAAATTGCGTTTAGTAATGTCAAGATTTTTAAACTCTTGGACTGCTGGATGATCAAATTTATCAAATGCCGATCTATCGATCATACGAAGTATTTCAGTAAGACGTTGACAATCTTCAGCTTCACGCACAGCCTGATTAACTAAACTGAGTATCTCTTTACTGCGTTCAACAGCACGCAGTACCGCTGCTTTCTCTTTTTCATTACTCTCAGGTGTATACTTTGCTAAATTTTCGAATAGCAATGGGTACTTGGTCAATCTCAACATACCTGTCAGTATGTGATCCTTGAGTTGCAATCGTCGGCACAGGGGATTAGATTCTATTTCATTTAAAAATGAATTTAATTTAGGATCTTTGCGACGTCTGTCACGCAATGCGTCCAATGCAACTTGTTGTTTAGCACAGTACGTTGAAGCAGCACGTTCAAATGTCTCACCATTTTCACCATCGAACATTTCCAATATTAATTCACCGACATCACCCACGCATGGATTTTCTTTTTTTTTACGTTTCATTGCCTGGTTAAAGCGCGAATGAATAGTCACCATTTCGTCTAAATTTGAAAATAGTAATTGTACTTGATCCAATGGAAGAACTTGAGATTCAAGTAATGGCTTGTGGAAGACGTATGACAGTACTTTAAGTGCGCGTACGTGTGACCTCTCCGTATGAAATAGTTCTGAAATAATTGTTAATTTATATACTTTGTTAGATATTTTAAATGTAAATATTTTATAAGGGTGTGCGAATAATTTGAATTTAAAAATTATTTCCCAAGAAGCGCACTTGCCTTTGACATCTATAAGATGTCAATTTTTAGGCAACTTTTTGACATATCGATAAGGCACCAATATGTTGACAAAATGATCAGAATTTTGAATCTTTTAAGTAGGTATTTTTTCGGTGACACAAATTTCTGATCGTTTTGTCAACATATTGATGCCTTATCGACAAGTCAAAAAGTTGTCTAAAAACTGATATCTTATAGATGTCACAAAGGCAAGTGTGTTACCTGGCTTTCAGATGACTTTAAAATTGATGAATAATTTTAAAAGTTACGAATAATTAGAAAATTTATATAGATATATTGAATTCTAACCCGATTTGCACATCCAAAATATTTGAATAAAATATACCATTTATAACTTCTTGTCTCTTCTTCTCTGAGTTACTGAGATTACTGAGAACTTCTTCAGCAACGCCGTGATTCCAATCTGGTGGATCTGGTTCAACATCAACGTCACTGTCCCACGAGTTAGATGTATGATGACCAGCATTGGCTGGATGAACTTGTTCTAAACTGGTACTTGGACTGTCTAGACTTCGTGTTGATAAGCTACTGTTTGATGAACTGCCAGCAGAATTACCGGGGAATGCACCTGTCGCGTCACAGTCACTAAAAAAAAATTAAAAAATATTGTTATCGTTAAATAAATTATTTACTTCTTCTTTACTATTAATTAATAATCAGTAATTACTAATTAGTTATGAATATTTAATAATAAATAATTAAATACCTTTCTGATCGAGTTCGGCGCTCAGCAAGTGCTAGAGGCGCACTACCTCTATCAGAATCAACGTTAATACAATTTTGATCCGCACTTAAACTTTTTTCTAAAATATCATGCGGCCTTTCATGTGACAAAGTTATGTCTTTACGCGTAATAATATCAGGAATAGTATCATCAGTACGTGAATTAGGTCGAGGACGTCCTCGTCGTGAACTTCGTTGTCTCATTTTTATTTTATATTTTATCCAAATATAAATATACCCGTCTCGACACCGATTTAAATTCCCTCACTAATATAATAATAATAAAACTCTCTCTCTTGCGTTTTTTTCCTCTATTATTTTTTTTCACTCAAGTATTTGCACTCGTTAAATTAATCTATGAAACCTTTAAAGTTATTTCAAAGGTTGTTAACAAATGTGTCACTCAAACTTCTTTACTTTTACTTATTTTTTTCTTACTTACTAAAATAAACCTCGAGTACATTGACATTTTTTATAATTTATAAAAAAAAAAAAATAATAATGATTCATGATTATTTCTTTTTTTTTAACTCTCAAATGCCTCGGGTGCCATTTTTACCCCAGGATTTTTTGAAATTTTTCCACTTGAAACCTTCAACTTATTTTTAAGAAATTTTTTGAAATTTTTCCGTCAATTGAAATTAAAAAATTTTTTTTTTTTCAAAACTTTTCAATTTATTCATCAGAATAAAAATTCTTTTTTGATAACTAAAAACCTCTTTTTTTTTTTTTAAGTGAAAAATTTAAAAAAAGGCGCGAAACGTCAACCGATTTTCTATTCAATTTAATTTACGGACAAACACTGGACATTTAAAATAAAGTCTTAAATGTTTAAAAGCTTCAAAGAGCGCTAAAAATTATGATACTGAAGTTAGCCGACTATTAATTTTTGGAAATCGATAAATTATAAAAAAAAAAATATTTTAAAAAATTGCACCGATAACTTTTTCGAATTTCTACATGTGTATTTTTTTTAATTTTATTTTTCTTGTAATTGATTAGTTGAAAAAAAATCCGAAAATTGTTAATTGTCAACTAACTTCAAGATCATTAAAAATTTCGTATTTTCAAAAATTGCAACAAAGATTTTATTTTTCTGAGTACGAGAAAGAGATCGGTGGTTTTCCCTTTAAGTATTTTTTTTTTTAAATAAAAATTTAAAAGTCCAATACGACCGAGGCTTTTTTATTAAGAAATTCTTGAAGAGAAATTTAAAAAATTCTTGGAATATCGTTAATTTTTTACACTGGGATCAAAATGTCACCATATGACATACGTAATTTCGCAGACGTTTGTAATAAATGAATAAATTATTATAAAATTATATAAATATATTAAATGAGTCAGTGGACGCATTTGTTTAAGAGTCTTATCGATGCCGCTCCTCAATCACTTTAATCAATTTCTAGATGGTGGTTCTGCCACCCACCAGCCCTCGTTTATACTCCGACAATAGTTAAAGCCAAGTGAACTGTATAATCTATTTGTGTTTTATATATGTATTGATACACACAGTCTACATGCTATTTACTCTTTTCTCGCCTCGTCCCTATTTAATCCACGTGTTGGTTTATATTCCGAGTAAGGATGAGCAATTACTTGTTGGGTAGACTAGTGCCACTGGTGATTAATGTATGGAAATACCGGCGGGAGTACAGTGTAAGTGTATTGCATTGTATTGTATGGTTTATATAAATCCACCAATCAACAGTATCACTGAATAGTGCGCTTGTGTAGATTCTCGTACGGAGGCTGAGCCTATGGCTAAGTATTGATTTTATTCAATCGATCGCTTTTTAAATAAAAATAAATAAATAATAATAATAATAATAAACTGACATAAGAATTTTATGTCTCGATAATTATAAAAGTTACCTAAGGTATTTTAGTACCGAGTTTTCTTACACTACATTTTAACTACCAATTTACGATTATTTATTTTGTTTATTAATAATTTTATGAGATTTTTTTCTTAAATTATTTTACCATGGGATTTTTTTTATTTTAAAATTATATTATTAATAATTATATGAACAATTATACTAAAGTGATGTAATTAATATTTTTTCCACTGTAGTAATTTATAATGACGGGAGCGGCAGGTCAAAGAAATCATTTTACTTCATGGAATTGTTAAGTAAACTTTGCTGATAAGACGTAGAAATTTTTTAAAATTAAATTTAAATATTCATTTAATATTGAAAGTTAATTTATATATTAATATATTAATTTATATATTAAATATTTGTAATAAAAAAATGTAATATGAAAAAAATAAATATTATTCAAATTTTGTAGTTTGAAGTTAATATTTATTTTAGTCTTGCAAGGCCACCGGCGATGAAACTGTTTAATATATATATATTTTCTTAACTAATACCGGGACAAAATAAAATAAAATTTTTAAAATAAAATATTGGCACGATTTATAAATAATAAATAAAAAATATATGACTTATGATTACGATAAATAAATTAATTAAATAAATATATTTTTTATAGCAATAAAATTTAAATGGATTAAATGAAAGTAATTTTGAAAATGATGTTTAGACACTGTCATACACCAGAAGTAATATTTACGTCCGTGAAAACACGATTCTAACGTCACACTAAGCTCCGACGTAGCTTTTAGTAGGAAACATTAAGAAAGAAAGACAGCGATCTCGTCCCGGCGACGAGGTAATATGCGAGTCTGCGCACGTGTATATGTTGTGGGTGCTACAATCAGTTATACATCATAAAATATATATTTTGCCAAATATATTTCGTTATAGATAAATTTTCAAGGTCAAAATATTATTTTAAAAAATTTTAAGTTTAAATTTGTCAAATGATTAATGAATAATTCAAATTATTTTACAACTTACTTTGTTTTCGACAGATTTGGATCGCTGGTCTTTCGCTTTTCACGAAGTTGTCGCTAAAAAAGAATTAATTTTTCTTATTAATATCAATTATTTATGAATTACAGTAATTTATAATTTATTTATTTACTTTATGATGTATCCGTTCCTTGTAACTTTCAGACCGATTTATGTTTGACGTCTTTGGTTTACTGGAAATATTTTGCTGCACCCTGATAACAAAATTAAATTAAAGAAAAAAATTATAAGGATAATAAATGAGGTTTAATTCAATTATTTTTTAAATTAATAAGTATATAATATATCAAATAAATTATTTCAAATATAATTTCAGTAAATTTAACTTTACGTTATTAAAATTTCGTAAAACCATACTTTTAAACTCGTAATTAACGGAGTATTACCATTGCAATTTAAAAGTTTTAACTCTAAGTACCGACTACCTGCTTAAGGGCATTCTCAGACTACCTCCCACTTTTTAAAAATATGAAATGACTTTCTACTGTCATAACCGTATTAAAATTTAATTAATTAATTAAAAATAAATTGAAAAAAGGATAATGTACAAGTAATTTTACTGAGATATGGAATTAAAAAAAATTACTTTTTAAAATAATTTTCAAATTTTTTAGGCGAACATTTATGTAACAAATTTCGCTCAACTCCCAATTGATATCAACTAAGTAATTTTTTTTAAATTTCATATCAGCGAAATTACTTTTACGTTGGACTTTTTTTAATTAAAGTTTCAATTTTTTTTTAATTAATTAATTACAGTAGTACCTCGTTATAAGCCTAGCTCGGGGCTATAAGGGAAAAAATTCTCGGAACTGGGGTACCCCCACTATTGTGCTTAACAGCTTTTGCGCCCAAACCTCGTTATAAGACTATCACCGTTTTGCGTTTTATTTATGTATTCGGTTCAACTCTACTTTAATATACGGTGAATCTATTTCATGTATAATTATAAATAAACAGAATTTCGTCGTTTTTTCTGTTAATTAATTATGTGATACCACGAGATGTTAAGAATTTTTTATGAAAATAAATTATTTAATCTAAAATCTTTATGTATTTACATTTTATCTCGATTTTAGTCGGACTGGTCGTGAGTCTTATAGCGAGGTTTCGGCGCAAAACTTTTATTGAGTTGTTGGTAGGGGAAGCGTTCCGAGCGATTTTTAGCAAATTAAGGGGAAGAGTCTTATAACGCGTAGTCTTATAACGAGGTCCTACTGTAAATTTAAAACAGGAGACACTGTCTGATTATGGCCTTAATTAAAATTTAAACTTTACTCAAAATGGCAACATGCCCTTTTGTTAACAATCTCTACTTTAATATTTTTTTAACACAATAATTAAAAAGTAAAAAAATAAATACTTATTAATAATTTATGACTAATTAAATAAAATAATTTAATTAAAAAAATGACCTAAATATTTTTAATTTTTTATACTACAAAAAATTAATCAAGTGATTTAGACATATAAATAAGATAATTTGTGCATATATTTATAAAAAAAAAAAAAAAACAACTTACATTTCAGAGATATCCTCTCGTGAAGAAGGATCGTCCATACTATCAAGATGATCACCGTAACCGGAAATACGTCCTCTTTCAACACTACCACGGGTGTTTCCGCTTGCGCCGCCCCCGCGATGTTCTCCTGAAATCACAAATCACCCAACAATTAATTACTATCATTATTATTATTATTATTATAAACTATTAAAAAATAAATAATACAACTTGGCATAACTAAATTCCCAAACTATTTTTCACCTCATAATTCTTGTAATTTCTATCATCTTCACATATTTATTCAATCGTGATATATTTTGGCATTGCTCCAACTATCAGATCATAACTCATCAAAGTTAGTTAAATCTTACAAAATTCTCAGTATCAACTATAGATTCATCTCTTTTTCTTTTCTTCTTCTTTTTTATTTTTTTTTATTTTTACTAATACCCATGTTATGTATTAGCGCGTTACATATCTCGAGTTAAAGAAGATTAAACTATTAGTATAGGGTAAAGTAATATATTAGTTTCCCTGATATAGTTTACAAACTGTTTGAGGAAAAGACCCAAAGATCAAACTTCCGGTTAAATTAATTCTTTTCCCTTCTTACAAACGATAAAAAAAAACGTGACACAGCTTTTTTACTCGCCCGTACGATACATGTTATGATAAAAATAACTAATGCCTTGATTTTTTTCCTGGACACGCGACAGTGGCACGTGCCCTTGTGCTTCCTTATTTTTTTTTTTTTTTATAAATTAAATACTTAATTTAGTGTTTTAAAACTATGTATAAATATTTTGTTTATTGTTTATAACCACTAACTATATTAAAGATATTATAATTTATAGACTTAAATGTATGCCTGGTAAGTAACAGAAAATACATCAAGTCTTGTTGAGTGTAGTTTATATTAAAACTAAACTACTGCGTTGCATACACGTGCAATGAGATATTTGTAGCACGCGATACTAAAATACATACATTAAATACACTTAAAAAATATTATTCTTATGCTATGACTTGTATATATTTCAATGACAAAATAATCTAAGAAACAACAATAAATTAATAGCAAATAAATTTATTGTTGCTGTTATTAAAATAATTATTTTAAATTTGAATTATTTTAAAAACAAACCTTGCGAATTATTATCTAAAGTGTAACTTTCCAGTCGATCGTAAAGTGAATTATTGATGTCAAATGTGTCAGTACTTTCCTCGTAATTATCATCGATCGAAATACGACGTACACTTGTGGGAATATGATCCACATGAACAATTAATTCATCTGTCGTATTAATCACATCACCACAACTACGAATACGTTTTACGGCTCCCAAAGTTTCCCAAACTTTAACGGCGATTGTTTTTTTATTACTCAAATTACTCAGTAAATTCTTTGGTTTTGTTGTTTTCTTCGCTATTCCTAAATACAATTTTTATTTTTATTCTATTCTCTCACTTTATTTTTTACTGGGTTATTTATCCACCAGTTAAATTTTAAATAAAATTATTACTGTCGGCAAATTTACAATAAAAAATTTTTATCATTTTTAAATTTATATAAAAAATTTTTATTTACTTGTAAAATTTCAAGTAAATAAATATAAATAATAATAATAATAATAGCTACAAAAAAAAAAAAAAAAAAAAATTGCCAACAGTTTAAATATTTAAATTTTAAACTTTGATGTTTTCACGTTACCGTCAGTCTTGAACTTGCGACGAAATCTGTTTTTGTGTCTCACAGTAGACAATTTTAGGTTGCCAAAGGCTGTAGACATCAGGGGTGAAAAATTAGTATCCACACTTTGGTAGTGGGAGTCATGATCTTCTCCCTCCAACAATTTACCCGTAACTTTTACCTCTAACATAATTTATATATGTACGCACGCACATATATACATGCATACACATAAATATACACTCATAATATATACGTAAGAAACAATTTACACTAAATTTAAATGAAATTTAAATATACACATATATCTATATATATGTATATCTTCTTATTCTTATTCATCGTATACATCATCAAAAAATTTCATTCAACTGGCAAATTTTATTTAAACATTTAAAATTAATTCTCAGCACTTCCTTTCAACAGTCGGCGGTTTATTTCCGGTCTCCCACCACTAAAAAAACTTTCTCACATCCCGCACATTTCCTTCCTTCGTAAAACTTGAATATCCCATCCGTATGTACGGTCCGGTCCATAACTCAGTCTTGTATGTAGTGATGTTATGTGAAAAATAGCGTAGTAGGGTATACATACATACATACATACACATATGAGTAAACGATGTACTAACATAAATGTATAGTACACACGTGTGAAGACGAAAGACCCAGCTACCTACGAACCGGTGTAGTCACGTATTATATCCATTTGCTCATCTATCTTCATAGTCAGGTCGTTTACTTATTTTATATTTTTTTTTAGATCAATATCCCATCATTTGGTATATTAAATTCATATATGATTAATGGTATATAAATATCTATAAATATTTTTCTTTTTTACAAACATTTAATTTTATCACACACGCGCACTACAAAATAATTTAATGCAAATAAATATATTTTAGTTAATTATTTTATTACACTGAACGTCAGAGTAGCATATGTTTAAATATCCACTGAGATCCAGTATTGTTTCAATGAAACTGTACGATTGCCGAGGGGACGTGTCGACTAAAAAACGCCCACGAGTCATATGATCATAACAAGAGTACTCGTATGCTAATTATTTAATTGAAAAGCTCGTTTGCCTTTTTTTAACTCTACCACATGGTCTATTTATATTTTTTTATTCACAATTTATTAGACTATACAATACTGCGACGAGTTTTTTTAAAATGACAGAAAAGAATTTCAAAGTAAAGATAATTTTAAAAAAATATTATCAAGGCAATTTATAAATGGATATTTCATTAAACTGATAAATAATTATCGCCATGACAGTTTAAATGACTTATTTAATTATTATTTGATAATATTTTAAGTATACTATATTAGTTTAGTATCGTACGGTTGAGTCGGTACTGATAACGACAAAGATGTTTTGAGTATATGAGTCAGGGGCAACACAGCGGTCAATTTACCGCGACTCTAATCATATTACGCATACATAAATATAAATAGCTGTCGTAATGACTTAATGATTTATAGATTAAAAAATATTTATGCTTTCTTGGTCATTTATTGTTTTTTTTTTTATATTTCTTTGTCCGATTTAATTGCGATTAAAAGTCCCTATACCCGCTCAGTACCATTAGTCGCTCACTTGAACTATTTAATACGTTTCTTATAATTTCTATAAAAAAAAAATTACAACTAAAAATATTATTATTGATAAATAATTATTTGTGAATCTAAATATATAAAAATATAATGTATCAAATTATTTTATATTACATTAGAAATTTAAATTAAATGACTGTTTTAAAAATCGCGCATAACCGGGCATTTTTTACTTTAACGTTTCATTCGTTAGATTAAATTTACATTACGTCAAATTTTTTAATTATTGCTTATAACTATCTTATTAAATATATTTTTGAAAGTCATGAAATTTTATATTATGAATAAATAAAGTATTATAATCTATATTATTAAGAGAATAAGGAAAATTTTGTTCCCGCCATATATACATGATAGAATTAGTTAATGTTATTGAAATTGGTCTCATTAGATAAGTCGACTTGAATTTGTGCCTTTTCATAGTTTAAACTCTTTTTTATTGCCAAGTATTGAGATTAATTGATTTATCTATATCATTTGAACTACATTTAAATTACGCGGGAAAAAATACGGTCGTATTTATTTTCTTTAAATAAATTAGTACTTTAATTATTCTGTCACTAAATACGACTAAATGTCACTGAATTTATAGCTACATTATTTATATCGCGTTACTTATTCCAAAATGATATATTTTTATATTTTATACTCTCTTTTGGTTTTAGAAAGCTTCTCAAGACAATTTTTTTGATTAATTTATAATGCATAAAATTTCTTGCAAATTAAAATTTTTTATGGCAACGTCTTTTTTTTCTGCGGATTTTTTAAATTTAGTAGAAATATTTGGACAGTCACGTAGTGACTGTAGGTTGCTTGTATATAAATTATTTTCCATATCAATAAACTTATCATAGTTTAATTGATATTATCTTTGAGCGACTATAGGGCCATGTACTGATCGAGTAATGGTACATGACAACTTTTAGTGAACGACTATGGGTACACTCAAGGATCTTATTTAAAAAATTAATAGTAATTACTTATCAACATTATCAAACTAAAATTTGATTCTGATACTCGAAGCTTGAAAAAATAACTATAAAAAAAAATAAAAATATCGTTTTTCATTTTATTTATTTATTTATATTGAGTGATTTAATCTTACTCCAATGAAAAGTGAGCGGGTATAGAGGCTTTTACCTTAGTTTATTTTTTATATCTAGTTTTAATCTTAATAACAAAAATTTAAACTCACCATTTTCACAGTCTCCTAATAAATTTTCTTCGTCAAGACGCTTTGAACGTTCGACTGAAAATAATTTATTATCTTCATTTAATTTTATATATTATTTTCATCTATTAAATTATCAATTTTTATATTATTTAAAATTTTCAATAAATATTTACTTAGATGCATTTGATTTGGGGAATGGTGGTGATGATGAGATGATGGAGGTTTTCTTTCAGGTCTTATACGATCCATAAGTTTACTGATACGATCATTGCCGCGTTCTTTACGTGACAATGGTCCTGGACAACTTTCCTCAACTACACGAACACATTGACGGTGAACACTGAGAGAGCAGTCTGTAAATGAATTAAAAATAATTACGAATAATTAATCATCAATTAAGTGGTAGAGTAGAGTAGAAGACAAATGCAATCGGTAGATTTTTATGAAATCTACTAAAAATTAAAAAAATTCACTTTCGTTTATTTTCATTACTTTTAAAAATAGAAATTTTATTTGAGATTTAAAAGTAATGATTTTATTGAGTATTTATTCTATATAAAAAAAAATGGTCTGTGCGTTACGTCAGTAAAATTGATAGAAAACAAGCTACAGAACTTGAAAGTTTAAAAAAAAATTTTAATTAACGAAATAAAATATTTTATTAAAGACTGAAATTTTTAAAATCTTTCAAGTTTTATATTCCCATTAAATTAAACACTCAAACACTTGAAACGGGGAACGTTTGTTGAAGATTACAGACAAGTTTTACGTGTTTTAACGTTTAGCAATTAAATTTAAATCTTCGTAAGCTATAAGGGTATTAAATTATCTAAGATATTAAAATCAATAATTAAATATTTTATTATATAATTTACTATTAAAAAATTTCTGATTTAGTAGAGATCCAATTTGATTGATATGTTAAACTAGTACTCGATCATCTTGTGTTAATACAAGTAATAAAAATTTTTTAATGATCTGTACACTATTATTATCTTTGCAAGAATGATTATTAATGTTGACAAAACAATCAGAAGTTTATGTCATAAATAAAAATATCTGTTTAAAAGACTTGACACAAACGGCGGGAAAAAGTAAATTATTACAAATAGGTAATCTTAACCACTTGTCAATTGAGGTGACTTTTCTGAAAGGGAAGAAGATCACAAATTTTATATCATTCCTAGGACTAACATCTGTAAGTTTCATGTGTGAAAAAAAATTATTGATAAAAGGTTGAAAAAGTGTTGACTATTTTAAATTTCAAAACGTAACAGAATGACGAACTTCTTTAAAATGTTTTTTGTTTTTAAAAATTCAAGAGGAAAATCAATGAATATCACAAATAGCATTTTTGACTGTGACATCTTTTAAGATATCAGTTTTTTGACAGGTTAATAAGGCACCAAACTGTTGACAATACGGCCAAAAATTTATGTCACCGTAAAAATATCTGCTTAAAATACTCGACACAAGTGACGACAAAAAGTAGATTACAAATAGTAGTAAAATAAGTCATCTAGATGATTTTTTAATTTAAATGTTTTTTTTTTAGATAGGAAAAATAACACAAATTTTTTATGGCTCCTGGGACCATCACCCGTATGTCTTATTTATTGAAAAAAAACTTGACTTTAAGACAAATAAAAATTTGTCTTGTCCCTTTAAAAGACGTCTTTATGACATCTTAAAGTTGTCTTTGTGCTACTTGAGTACCCGAGAAAGAAAAAAAAATTATTCTTTTTTTAAATGATTTTCAAACTTTGAAAAATACAAAGAAAAAAACAACTGGACTTAATACTATAAATTAACGTTTTTAGACTCTGTTGTTAACTTTTAACTCTTCATTAAAAGAGCTAGGTTTCATAATTTTTTTCAGTACAAAATACGTTCAGAAAAAGTTCGTCGTTGTGTCATGTTTGGAAGTTTATAATAGTCATTTTTTTTCTTCAAATATTTTTATTCACGAGTTCATGTATTTAGTAAATATAGATATAGAAATACATGAGTGATCGGGTATTAGTTCCCTGATCGAATACTGGGTCTCTTACTTTACTTTAAATACAATTTTATGTAAATTTATTTATTTAGAATCTTACCATTGCATTGATAACCTTGAGGACCGATCCCACCAATAATAAGTTGACAATGATTGCAATACGTAACAGTAAAATATTGATGTGCTCCAAAATGATGACCTCTTACTGCCATTTTTCTTGTTTTACCCGTAAGCAAACGAGCTTTAATATTAGATTTATCTTTAGCGACAAATGTCGGCACACGATCAAGTGATACAGATCGTACTTGAAATATTTTAGTCAATATCGTCGCTAAACCAGCGGCTGTTGTAAATTGACGTAGATCTAACTGATCTTTTTCAATATCTTCCCTGTAAAGTCAATAATATTAAATTAATTATAGAAAGCTATTAAAATAAAACTCAAGTACTGATAAATTATGATACATACAAATATGGATCCATTTTAGGAAGAAGATAAGTCTCTATTATTTTTGCTTCTTTAGATTTATCTGATTCACTTTCGTCAAGCTGAGCATCACTCGGCCCAAATAACATACCAAGTCCCGCTGTTCTTTTTTGTTGGAAGTCCGCAAGCTGTTCATTCAATTCTTCCTTCGCTCTTGTTCTTGCCTTCCAAAATATCTTGCGTAATATTTCTTCTTTATCTGATTCTCGTAAAAGTACGTCATCTATTTCACGTGCGACATTCTCATCTACGTTATTGAGTCGTAGAGGCTGAACGATAAAATAAATTTATTATTCATTTTTATTATTACCCATATAAAAAAAAATCCTTCCGAAGTATTCATAACAGTGAAGCTTTAAATTTTACAGTTTAAAACTTCAAGTTGATCATTTTTTTAATTTTAAAAAATTTGAGAAACAAAAATTTCCAAACACCTGAGCTTATTTTTTAACAGTTCTGATAAGAGTTAAAAATTGTTTATTTAGTATTTTCCAAATCAGCAAAATTCTCAAATCAATTTTTTAAATTAATCATTTTCAAAACAATCCAAAAATTATTAGACTGATAATTTCAGTGTCAAATTTTTTTATTTAAAAATGATCAACCTGAAGTTTAAAATTGTCTAAAATTTCAAAACTGACTGTTGTGAAATTTTTTAGATTAATTTTTGTTTTACGCGGAAATGATTTTCATATTTTATTTAATACTCACAGCACCAGGTACTAAAAAGCTAGAATGAATTTCATATGCCCATTTTCTCATTTCCTTAGCATTACCTTCCTTATACAAGTCTGTTACCAAATAGAATAACTGAAAAAAAATTTTTAGTTATTAGTAAAATATTTTTAAAAAAATAATAATAATAAACTAACCAAGCTTGAAGGATCACTATTTGATAAAACATAATTTATAAAAACAGAAAGATGTGCATGGTGTTCCCACAATCTTGATAAAGATTTAAATGGTCCATGATCTTCGAGTTGACCCTAAACAAAAAAAAAAAATGATATAAGTTATTATATAGCAATAATTATATAAAACGATAGTATGTAATAAAATAAATAAAACCCACCACTTCTTGATCACTCATGTCATCGTCTTCCATAGACATAATAGGCTGTTGAATTTGCGGTAATCCAGGACTACTTTCATTCAACAATTGACGGGTTGGCGTTACTGTTACAAAACTATCCACGCTCTGAAATTAAATAAATCGAATAATATTTAATTAGTATAATAAGGAAGTAATTAATATAATATTAATTAGCAAGCAAGCATTTAAACCATAAAATTAAAATACGTTACTGACTTCATTCAAGGTGGTCGATAAGACATCATTCCCAGGACTTGGTTGGGGATAAGGCGGTGGTGGTGTGCCCGGTGGTGTGATATGGATCGGATCATCTAAATCAATTCCGCTTAGACGTCCATGTCCCTGATGGAGGTGTCTCGATGGTGATAAGTCGTTCATTGATTCTGACGCTATTAGTAGTCTACTGGCCTCTGACGGTGAGATCATAGTCGAGCCCAATTGCTCGGGTGAGGATTTTGTACGTTGATGTTTATTAAGTGAGTTCGGCGAACCCAAATGTGCGTCTTGTGAGAACTATTAATTAATAATTAATTTTATTAATTACAATACTATTTATTAATATACATTATTTACCGTAATTAGATTTAGATAGATATTTTTTGGTAGTAAAATTTTTAACAAACTTTTATACATGTTGTTAGTGCTGAATTTTGTCCAAGGAGTAATGTCCTTTGTGTGTATTTATTAATAACAACAATAATAATAATAACAACAACAATAATGAAAAATAATTAATTGATTAATGAAACTAATGAGGTAAATTGTAAGGATAACTAGACCATTCTCACTCATCTAGACATAATCAGGGTGGCCACAAAGAGATGATTTCAACATTTCCTGGTATTTTCCGGTTTTCCAGTAAAGTTTTTCACATTTTTTCTTGATTAGGAAATTTTATTCGTATCATTAAGATATTCAAAGTTTTAATTGTATTGTCAATAATTGAATTTGATGATGAAATCATGCGAGAAATAAAAAAAGTCAGTGAAATAAATTGATAAGGCCTACTTTTGATTATTCGATATTAAAAATATTTAATAAGAAACTTTATGATTGAAGTAAATTCGAAATATACTAGTCAGAAAAATAAAGGGATATTAAAAAAATTTCAAATTTTTAAGTGATTTTCAACAGGTCATAACTCGAAGGAAAATGGTCATACAACAAAAACAAAAAAGGCAAATTGTAGCTTCGTCTAGTTTTCTGATCTGGTCTTGAATTTTTTTTATTATGCGCGATTACGGAGGAATCAAAAGTCCATGATAATTATCTAAAAAATTTATCATAAATTTTGTATGGTTTTCTTAGGATTACTCTGGGACCATGCATAATAAAAAAATTCGGTAATGGTCTACATCATTACCAAAATTTCAAAACTAGATCATAAAACTAAAAACTAAAATATACAATTTGGCTTTTTTACTTTTATAATACGCCCGTTTTCCTTCGAGTTACTGTTGAAAATCACTTAAAAATTTTGAACTGTCACAACTAAATTCCCGATTACTTCAAAAATTCCCTGAGCTTTCCATGATAATTCTCAATTGCATTAAATCCCCTGATAGTTCCCGATAATCCCAGTTTGTGGCCACCTTGCATAATAGTGTCAACAGTATGATAAAAAAAATAAAAAATTGGCAGCATTAACACGTGTGACGATTCGATGACACTACTTACAGAGTTAGGTATACCATGACTGGTGGTTGGGGACGTTAAATGAGTCAGCAGTTGTCTCTCCAGCTCCAACTGTACTACGCTGTGCGTGTTTGAGGTGGTAGTGGGTGGAGGTGGTCGTGGAGGCAACGGAGGTGGGGACAAACTCTGCATGGACAAGGATTTACGTGAAGGCAGGGGTGGCGGTGTGTCGCCAATAACAACACCACTACCACCACCGGTGCTGCTACCAGAACTGGAATAATGACCAGAGGGAGACGAGGCGTTTGTTACCAATGAGCAAAGCTGTAAGACAATAACAGCAGGTTAGCTATCAACACATGTGTGTGTTAGCGCAAGCGAAATTATTATCACCTCCGAGTGGGTAAGCGTTTTTAAAATAAATTAAATATTACTATTATACAAGTTAAGATGACAATGATCAACTAAGAGTCTGTTCTAACATTCGATCTAATAAAATTATGGGTAAACACTTTGGACTAAACATTCAATTAAATACGTAACATTAATCCACTTAATTGTCTTGTTTTTAAAATTATTTTTTAAAATTTTTACCTGGTCATTTGTTGTTATTGCAGCTAATTGATCTTGTAATGTACGAACTCGTCTTTCCGCTCCAGCTAACTCAGTCTGCAGTGTTGAGGAGTTTGATACATTCCCGGAACCAATACCCATTTTAGCAAGTTCACTTCGTAATTTATCACGATAACTCTGCTCCTTTTCTAACATCAGCTGGAATGTATGAACACGTTGTGTCTCCAACTGACGTTTTTTCTCGTGCTAAAATATTTTTACCTCTTTTTTTAAATATCTATTAATATCATAATTTAATTTAATATTTATCAGTGTAAGTTGGAATTAAATAAACCAGAAACCATGTTTAAATTATAGAAAAAAAAATATTTAAATAAATAAATAAATTTATAAATAAAATATGAGTGATGAAATAAATAAATAAATAAATAAAATAAGTAAAATAATAATAATCTTACTTTTTTATAAAATGCAGTGGAGACGAAATCAGTAAATGACGGTGCTTTGACCATTAAAAACGGAAAAGAATGCTTAGGGATAACAGATAAAGCAGAATAATCAAGAACATGATTAACAGCAGAAGCAAGGGTACACATAGTATGTTGTATTGTATTGTTATTGTTACTATTATTATTATTATTATTATTATTATTATTACTACAACCCAAATTACTGTGACTTACGTCGACAGGTTGGGGTCCAGTTATACGTGCAGTGCAAGGAGCACCACCAGCTGGGGCAGTTGATGCTCGATGCAAAGAAGTAGCGGATTGTGAAGGTGATACCATTGTTGATGCCGATGATAAACTCGTTGGTCTCGGCTGCTGATGTTGACTTCCCAGAGTTGTTCCCACTTGCTGTAAACCGGCTAGCGTTGCACCCAATGGCTTCTGCTGCACTGTCAAAACCACCTGCGTCGATGCTGCGGGCACAAGTTCAAGGCTTTTTATTTTTTATTAGTCATCAGATATTTTTGCGCGCTTTTCACATCACTGTGAAACTTAACATATTTCTTTTTCTCACGATCTTTTTATTTTTATTTATAAATTCTCTGATAAATTTTCTTATTTTAAGAAATTACGAGTAAATAATTAAGGTTTGATAATTTTTATTGCTCTTGGTTATTGTTATAATTATTTAAACGTAATCTACTAAAATAAACTTCAAGGAGACTTAATGTTTTATTAATATGTACAATAACTGACATTTGGAAATATTTTATAAAGAATTGTTTATTTATTTATTTACTTTTTATATATTTATGCAATGACAATTAATAAATTAAATTTTTCAAGGACAATTTTAATGAGCTCTAATAATTATATTGATTAATAATTATCTAGATAACCGTTTGTGACTTATTTTATTTAATTAATAAATGCTGAGATTTTAATTTATTGATAAAAAAAATAATAATTTTGAATAATTATTTAAAAATTAAGGTAGGTCATTAAATATTATTCAAGGATAAAAAAATGAGTAATGTATGTTGATGTAAATTATAATTTTATTTATTTTATTATTTAATGATGATTAAAAATTTTAATTTACCGACATAAATTTCAATGGGACCTTCTATGTTCCATTTATGTAATACTGTATAAGACTTTGGTTCTTTCATTTTAATAAATCGATATTTTAAATTAAATAGTTTGATAAAATAAAAATAAAAAAAAAAATTATCCGTTGGTTTAAAATTTAAAACACAAATAAAATAAAATAAAAATAAAGATAAATAAATAATAAAATAAAACACACACGTCTCTTAAAGTCAACGGAATGGATGAAACTGCGTCAGAGTCTGTGATGCGTCAAAATAAAATGAGGAAATCTTAGTAAAACCAGGCATCTTTACTTTCAGGTGTTATATTAATATGAATGACGATATACGCGACTCAAAACTCTACGAGTATTTTAATTTATTAGATATGACAAGCGTTTTATTTAACATCAATAATAATAATAATAATAATAATAATAATAATAATAATAATAATAATAATAACAAATCAATTATTAAAAAATTTAATCGCGTTTAAATTTAATATAACATCTAATTATTACATTTGTTTTGTATTTATATAATATCAGCAATTTTGAAATAAATATGACTATTGAAATATGAATAATTAAATATGACACATCAAATTATGATTAATGAACATTGTTCTTATTAATTTATTTCATTAAACTTTTTTTTTCAACTAAACAACTCGATTATTTAAACGAAATTATAAAATATTATTTGATGATACAAAAAAAAAATAATCCCCGCACTGATAACAAATATTGAATTAACAAAACAATTGAAGTTGATTAATAAATAAATGAGACTATTGAATATTAATTGACAATGAGTGAAACTTAAAAGACCAATGGTATGAAATGTAAATTTAAAAAAATTTAACGACGGATATTTGCGGCAATAACGTAATACATGGACGGAAATATGCGTCAGGCGTCACTGGGACTGGGTATATACAATTTATGTTTATAAACTCAACTCAATATTGCCATTGAAATTGATAATAAAATTGCAACCGTCAGTTAATAACTGCTAAACACCTTGAAGATTAATTAATTATTATTTTTAATTTTATTGTTTTAAATTCCAACGAATTTAAATAAAAGGAATAGTCATATTTATTTATTATTAAACAATAATATTTGTTTATTATTGTTTTTACAGCAATAAAGATCTCAAGCGATTTAAATATTAATGACTAAATGTATTTAAAAAATAAAAAAAAAAAAAAAACAATAAAAAGAAAATCATTGTATCGAATAATCAAGTAAATCTAGTAAAGAATGAATTAAACGCGAGTCACCGCTATAAACACGTGCTTACATCATTAAAGCCGCGGGCCATTGTGTGTTATTGGTGCATACGCAACTTGCACACATGGTCTAGGACAAGTATACAGATTATTTGCCACAATCGATACAATATCGTGAATAAAATGAAAGCAACGACCTTGGATTTTATAAATAAATAAATAAATAAATAAATATAACAAAGAATTACTGAGTATCACAAATAATCTTAATATTTAATCAACTCGGACTATTATTACTTTAGTATCTTTCTGATCGATGATACTTTGACTTCCTCTTTTCTTATATTTTATACATAACTTGTTTTGCTTATTTTTAATGACATTTATATTGACTTACATTTTATTAGCTGCACAACTTCTGTATGCGTTGACTGCATAACATTGACGCCATTCACCTAAAAATAATACCAAATAATTTCATTTAATTTATTAATAAAAGTCTGGATGTAAATTACTTTTAAATAATTTTATTTTTAAATTTAAATAATTACCTTAATTATTTTATCACCCTGTTTTAATCCGGCTCTTTCGGCAGCACCGCCTATAATTTTAATTACCATTATCATAATTGTTTTATAATTTAATTTTCTTTATAAATTATTCATATATATAGAGCACAATTGATAATTAAAATTATATTGAAGTATAATTACTATAATAAAAAATTTTTCAATGAACTAGTTTTACTAAATATTAATTAGTTGAATTATCTATATTTAATAATTTTACTGTTTAATTTATTCAATTAAATTGCGACGTCTTTGATCTAAAATATTTAAAAAAAAGTCTTAATTAAAGTGACTTTAAATAAAGAATAAAATTTAATCAATACAGGAAATTTTTATTTACCCGACTGAATTTGGAATTTAAATTAAAATTTATTTGTTTGTAAATATAAATTACCTTCTTTGACGGATTGTACATAAACAGGATTATCACCAGACACCTTCATCCCATAACCCGCGTCGTCCTTGTATACGACAAGAGTAGCAACGGGTGGTGGTTCTTGTCCACCTCCGCCTCCACCGGCCCCAACAACACGCCGTACCGCAGTCGTTCCATTCATCCCTTCGTTGTCCGCCACACCTTGACTCCAGGTTTCACCTTCTCCTCTCCAGCCCTATCCAATCTTTCCCGGCCAATCTTCCTACAAATCACCAGCATTAATTACACACACAAAAAAAAATAAACATCACCGCAATCGCAATCACCTCAATAAGAATAAAAGAATAAATGAAGAAAAAAAAGACTAATTACAATACCTCGAACATAAAACCGATTACAGATAACATTCAAATCTTATTGTTATCGCATTTTAAAAATAATTATACAATCAATTAGTTTATCTCTAATCTTTTAATCTCTAGACCAACTTGGGCTACATCAATTGAATTATCAAATATATGATAATGATAGTCATCATAACTCATAACAATAAGTAATAGATAAATTACCAGCAAGACCAGCAAAATATACCAGTATATATTCAAAATATATATATTTTCAAAACTTTGGATGAATTACACAGAAAAAAAAAATTTCTTGGCGGAAGAAATATTTTGCATTATGAAGACAAAAATTTTTCTCGGCTAAAATTATTTTTTCACCCCAAGAAATTTTTTTTTTTAATGATAATACAAAAAATTTCTTGGGTCGAGTAAAAATTATGATACTAAAATCATTGAGTGTGAATGTAGCAGTCATTAGACAAATTTAAAATACGATTTTGAAGTTAGCAGACAATTAGTAATTTTCGGATTTTTTTTTCAACAAATAAATTACGAAAAATATGCACATGCAGAAAATTTAAAAAACTACAGGTGCAATTTTTTCAAATATTTTTTTTTTATAATTTATTGCTTAAAAAAAAGTTCAAAAATTATTAGACGTCGACTAATTTCAGTATCATATTCAAAATTATAAATAACTAGAGTAAATAAATAATAAAATAAGATTTTAAAAAATGCGCATTTAAAAAATTTTGAAATTAATAAGTGCATTTTTTATAAATATTATTTTTTTAATTATTTACTCTATTTATTTATAAATTTAAATTTGCCATGTCTGCTACATTCACACTCATTGAAATTGACGTCTAATAATTTTTGAATTTTATTAAAAACGATAAATTTGAAAAAGAAAAAAATTCAAAAAATTGCACCTACAGTTTTTTGAATTTTCGACATATGCATATTTTTAGTTTCTTTTTTTTTAAAAATATAATTTGTAAAAAAAAATTCGAAAATTGTTCATTGTCTGCCAACTTCAGGATCATTAAAAATTTGCTTGAAAAAAAACTTTTTTTGCACCAAGAAATCCTTTTTCTCTGTGTATCTTATCTTGAGACACGCCTTCAATAGTATGTAGTGTAGTTAGATTTTATTTTAAGTGAGTAAGTTAATTTATAGTGAATACACCGAGTTGAGTTTATAAAGAATAAAATATAAATGTCTAAAGGCGTCAATGAACATACTCATGCTGCTAATAATCTTCCTAATGCTTTTTGCTCTACTATCGGCAGGTGGCTTGGCTTATCCGGAAGTTTTCAATAACCTTGATCTTATACAAACATCCTAAATCCATCTCAGTATCATTTATTATTATTATTATAATTATCATCATCCAATAAATAGACAATGACCATCATTGTTATATTTGATAAAAACATCGGACATCATGATCCTCAAGTTAACAGACAAGTAACAATTCTCTGATTTTTTTTTTTGGTAAAATCAATCACAAAAAATAATAAACAAAAATATACACGTGGAAAATTTTAAAAACTCCAGGTGCAATTTTAAAAAATTTTTATCTTTTTAAAAAAAATCAAAAAAATTATTAGACGCCGGCTAACTTCAGTATTATCAGACATTTAACAATTTTTACAAACAAATTATATATCATATAATTTTAAAAAATTCAAATTTTAAAGTTTTATATGCGTTTTGTAATAAGTGTAAATGTAGCAGACAGACAAACTATAAATAAATAGAGTAAATAATTTAAAAAATAATATTCATAAAAAATGCACTTATTAATTTCAAAATTTTTTAAATGCCTATTTTTAAAAAATTTTATTTTATTAATTATTTACTCTATTTATTAATAATTCAAAATTTGTCTCATGTCTAATACATTCACATTCATGTTATGTCTAATAATTTTTTGATTTTTTAAAAGACGATAAATTATAAAAAAAAATATTTTAAAAAATTGCACTTATAGTCTTTTTAATTTTCTACATGTGCATTTTTTCATTTTATTTTTTTCTTCAAACTTAATTGTTTAAAATAAAATCATTAAATTTTTAATTGCAAACTTCAGGATCATCTCATGTTTTGTAATTCTTTATTTTTGAAAAAAAAATTTTTATTTTGTCCCTGATTTTGCTGTTTATTTTTTTATACTCAATACTAAACCAACTGTGATAACTAATGGCATTAAAAGTTATTTAGTGTCATGTCAAAAAAACTATTGTTCACTCAATTACTAATCAGATATTTATTTATTAATTAATTAATTTATTTATTATAATAAATAAATGAGCATATTGATTATTTATGATAAAAATGTATTTTTATTTATTTAACAGGACAATGTTATTTTAAAAATAATGCTCGTCACCTTGATGACAGATCACGTTAAATAGTTCCGTTATGACAATTAATACAATAAATTGTAATCCAATTAATAATAACAATTATTTATTTAAATAAAAAGACAATTGCGCAATTTATCAATTAATATAATTGTCTTTAAATATTTGAATAAAATAAAAATAAAAAAAAACCTAAAATAAGTAAATTTAGTTAATAATAAAATGCGTACCTTTCATTTAAACGACTGGTAATATACTCCAGGTAAATAAAATAAGTATATTTATTTAATTTAATTATTTTTGTTTATCGGTTGGTTTAATTTTTATTGCGAACACAATTGCTATTAATTTATAAATTGTTTATTGTACACTAGAGTAATTAACGTTATTAAAAATAGGAAGACTATTGTCATAATATGTGAACACAGATTAACATTACTACTGACACAAATAATAATTGTTTCGTTGATTATACTTTCACGGCACATTGCGATGACGCGCTATCATAATAATTCATGTTATCAAAAGAATAATAAATATATAAATATTTAAAATGGCCCATATTTGTTAAAAAAATTAAACTAACAAATAATTAATTATGTATATGATAATAATAAATAAATAATATCAAATATAAAATTGGTCCCGTTAATTGTTTAAAATAGTCTAATGTATTAATTGACACTTGGATAATTAATAACTCGGTTTAATTATACCGAGGTATATTTTACCGAGGCACTTAATTATTATTTATTTACATTTAAAATTTATTTATTTATTTGCTTTAATTAGTTGTTATTTCATTTGTTTATTTAGTGAGCTTTGTTTTTATATTATTATTTTTTTATAAAATCCACGTAACAAATAATTAATAAAAATATATTAAGTCTACCAACAAGTGACAGCCATCTTGTTTAAAACTGAAACGCAACCCAGAATCCTGTGTGTGTGTACTCGTTTCTCTTCTCTACGTTTTCTCTTAGTCGTGTTCGTCATCTTGATATGAGTTTACGATATTTGCGCCATTTACGGACAATTCTAAAACTGTTTCAGTACACATTTGTTTTAACAATTTCAATATTAAACTGTTTTTGAATTTTCATTTAAATAAATATAATTATTCTATTATTACTTATTTAAATAATGAATATTTATTGTTTGTTGTACTGAAAATATTCAAATATTATTCAAAATTATAATTGAGGAAATTTAATCATTTGAATTTCCGCGCGTAAACTTATAATTGGGTATAGATTACTTCGAATAATTTTTTTTAATTATAAAAAAATTAAAAATAAACTGTAAGTAATTAATAATTAATAGTACGTATGAAATATATTTAAATATGATGCAGCACACCGTGCAAGTGCAGCATAGTAGCAGCACGATTTTGCATGAAACACTTGCGTGTTTTTTTTTTAATATTTTAAATATTTTTATCATATTCTGTCGGCATTTTATTTTGATTTACAATTTTTAATTTTACTCCCTTTTCTAATAAGTTATTTTTCGAATATTTGAATTTACCGCCCAAGTAATAAAAATAATTAATAAATTATTGATGAAAATAAAGAATTTTGACTATACTTTGTAGTCTAATTAAACTCTTTAATATAATTAATGATACAAATAAATTTTAATAAAATTATTAAATTTCCATTTTGAAATTTCGCGCCGAGGCGGCGCTACTGCGCGTTGCTGTATTCAACGTTCAAATTTTTGCTAAAGAGGGGGTGGGAAAATAGTGCCTAGCATCAACTGGCGGTCCAATAGCGACAGTCAGTATCATCGACAACGGCAGTAGTAGTCCAGATTCTTCTTTACGTTTAAATTGAAACACAGTATTTCAGTTAATTCGCGGAATCATCCTTAAAATTTATTGCTCAGTCATTGTTTAATTGAAATGTGCAGTGTTTGTAAAATTTAAGTAATGCAAAGTGTCTGTGGTGTAGTTAAGTGATGAGTGTTTAGTGCTAGTGTAATGTGTTGTGAGCTGCTGATGCTGATAACTTCCAAGTTCCTGAGCAAAATCATCTGGCATCGTCTGGTGGGAAATAGCAGTTAAGTGACGTTTTTTAGCTGCAATACACTTGGAGCAATTTAATTCAAATCTCCAAGTGTATTAGGACACCCTTCTGCACATTATTTTTCCATCAAGGTTTGTTCAAACACTCAAGTGTTTTTTCTTTTGTTAATTTTTAAAATATTTTTTTATTATATTCTGCCGCCATTTTATTTTGACGCCCGATTATTATTTTTTTTTCCAATTTCTAATAATTTATTTTTCAAATATTTAAATTTACTGCGCAAGTCAAAAGAATAATTAACAATACATTTTGAAATGTGCTACGCTACAGCTGCTAGCTTCGCATTTCAGAATGTAACTGACAAGTGTCAATTTTTTAAATTATGAAATAAACAAATAAAATCTAATGGAATAAAAATTAAAAAGTGTGTATTTAGATAAATGTACGATCTGTACGCGCATTTTTTTCAATTTCATTATTTTAATTTATTTATTTCATATTTATAAATTGTCTCATGTCTGCTACATTTAAAAAAAAAATTATTATGCTTTTTTGGAATTGGGGACACGATTTTTCAGACACTATTTTTTTTTTATTTTTTATTATTATTGTTTAAAAAAAAACTATATTTATTGCATTTTTTAAATAACAAAAATTCACCACAATTTTTTTTTAAATAAAAAATTTAATTAAATAAATATTAAGGTGTAGGTACAAAAAATGTGTAATTTAAATAATAAATGTAGAAATAATTACAGTAACAATAATTACAATTAAGTTTAATTTGTAAGAACTAGAGCCACTCATGAAAGGATAAAAAAAGTCATAAGGTAAACTAATATCTAAATTAGGACCGCCAGCAAAATAATAACTATCTGGTATAGACACGTCGTAAAATTTAACAAAACTATTAATTTCATGGTCAATAATATTTGTGCAATTAATAGTAAGACACTTTGACAGAGTGATATTCCGCTCATCTAGTGTAATTGCCACTCCAACTATTTTATGATACGGGGTATCATCGTCAGGTTTCGGTAACGATGAATACAGAATATCAATATGTATAGACGATATTAAATTCCAACATGATATTTTGTCATTTATCTTCTGTCCAGTGATAACTTGCTGTGGTAATTTGTTTAATAATATTTGATTCCAATTAGTTACATTATTATTTGTAACATTACCACTCTTTGATGCATACAATTTATAATTTTCAATAGACGTAACATTGATCAATGTTTCTTTGAAATACATCGCTATTATTTTTTTATGAATTTCATTACAAGTATCGACAGTTAAATTATTTGTTTCAAATGAAATAAGGCACTTTGATTTTAAATCTTCATTAAATTTAATTGTATATCTATTTTCTTCAGAACAATAATTATTTATGTTATCTCCCAAAGGCACAGTCAGTTGATAATTTGTTTTGTTGAGGAAAATAAATTCCGTTACAATATTTTTCGAAGTTGATTTCATCAAAGTACCAATTACTATTGGTTTGCTGGTAATGTAACCAGGATTACCGCTTGTATAAATAATGTCGTCATCATAAAATCCAGCCCACTCGTATTTAACTTCAAAATGTTGGTAATAATTATCAGAAAAATTACCAAGAACAATATATAGTTTAATACTTTTTATACCCATTGTACCGTTATGTGTTATTGTATATCGTATTTGTTTAACGATATTGTTGCAAGTACCGTTTGCGCATGATGGTTTTAATTGTGATGTTGTATTACACATCGACCATGCTTTCAAACAATATGTTGTTTCAATTGGTATACAAATGTTTTTAGGGCAGCTCTATAAATAAAATTACAAAAGAAAAATAAAATTAACAATTTAGAGTTTTGATATCGGTTGTTTTTAACCCTGCATGGGTACTTAAAATTAGATTACTTAATAATTAATTTAAAAATATTAGTCACCTGATTTACTGATGACATGTACGAAGTTGTATTTAAAAATATTGGCGACGATATGACTGTAAAGTTATTATAAGTTTCAGTAAAAATATCCGAGTTATTCATATTTAACTTAGTTTGCAAACAGTGAGTCTCTAAATCTGTCAGGTAGATTAAACTTTTCCGAAATGAACAGTGACTTGTAAATCCTTTTATAGGTACATCTGAAATTTCAGTTGATATATTTTATGAATGAATGAAATATTTAACTTATTAAAACAAAATTTGTTATTTATTATTTACAAGAGTTAAAAATACCTAGTGGTTTGTAAGATTTGGACTTAACTGTCCATAAAGTGTCACCAACTTTATATGGATTGCTTGTATTAAAATTTAAAGGCACATCAAGTTCTTGTAGCCATGTAAATTTCGACTCCAATTCTTTTGTTAACATACTATCAAATTCTGGTCTATTTCCAATTTTCTTAAATAAAAATTACAATTTTACTATTTAATTGTAGAGTGAATTTTGTTATTTGTTTTTTTTAGATGGATATAGGGTAAGAGCACCAGTACTCAGCCGGGCCTACGCTTTAACATTGGCTCAAAATATATATAGATATAATTTAACATAAGGTAGCTGGCTACTGGTTTGGGGCTGGGTACTGGTACTCTTATCGTAGGAGTATAAATACTTACAATGGCACTACTTTTACTATAAATTGGTGGCAAATTGTCATGAGATATACAAAATAGATTATCAGCAATACGTTCTAAAATAAAGTCGGTATTATTTTTACGTATAAAATCTTTGGTATAACAATAACGACTGTCATATTTAGTTTTTTTATTATCAGAACAGTGTGAAAATACACTCAAATGAAAATCTGTGCAATCATTGTCGCAACAACAATTAGTGTCACACCTTGACATCTGTAAAATTTAATTATATTTATCGGTAAGAGCATTCTCAGACTGTGCCCCTCACTTTTTAAAAATGTGCAATGACTTCCCACTGTTATAACCGTATTAAAATTGGATTAATTAATTTAAAAAAAAGACAACGTAAAAGTAATTTCACTAAGATATAGATTTAAAAAAAAAAATAACTTACAATTGACATCAATTTGTTAAATAAAATTCAGTAAAATCTTAATGTTAATTTTTTAATTAGAATTTTCAAATTTTTTAGGCGAAAATTTATCTAGCAAATTTCGTTTAGTTCCCAATTGACATCAACTGTAAGAGATTTTGTTTAAATTCTATATCTCGGTGAAGTTACTTCTACGTTGTCCTTTTTTCAATTAAAGTTTCAATTTTTTGTTTTTAATTAATTAATTACATTATAAACGCCTATGACAATTGAAAGTCATTGAAAATTTTTAAAAAGTGGGGGAGGGGGACTGTCTGAGAATGGCTCTAAAATTGACAAATAATAAATAAAATAAATAATTAGAAATAAATTGTCAATAATAATTAAAGGTTTGGAAATTCTATGATCCTGAAGTTAGCAGACAAATAACAATTTTTGGATTTTTTTTTGATGAATCAACTGCAAAAAAAAAAACTAAAAATATGCACATGTAGAAAATTAGAAAAGCTACAGGTGAAATTTTTTAAATCCTTTTTTTTTTTATAATTTATCGTTTTTTAAAAAACTTAGAAATTATTAGACGTCGGCTAACTTCAGTATCATGAAATTTTTAATTATCATAATTGGAAATTACAAAATATTTAATTATAATTGATAATTTATTTCATGTTAATATTAAAAAAGAATTATTTAAAAAATAAATATTATATTTACCTGAAAATCACACGTGCAGGGATCAATATTACGTTTAACTACTGGTATTAATTGTCTGTTAATATTTGCAGTTATAGAATCATTTGATAATTTATTAACGGGATTATAATTAGTCGCCGAAGTTGGATAGAATGATGGAAATATTTTCGAAATATTAACTTTCTTAGTAGTATTCATTTCTTTTTGATTTAACTCCCATTCTTTAATGACCTCTTCAGTTACTAAATTAATATCTTCAATTGTGCTCAATGCACTAGTCAATATATCGTCTGATATACTTTGACATCCTGTGTCATTTATACATGTAGTTACAGAGATAGAGTTTTCCGTGGTTGAACAATGGACTTCATAAAATATTAAATTTAACAAAATGACTGTCAAAATTAATGGAAATTGAGCTTTTAAACGCGACTTCATGAAATCAATCATTATTTTTTATTAATATTATTCCAGCCAAGATGTATAATTATTAATAATAAATTGTCGAGTTACTTTAACTTATATATGTAATCTTTATCTCGAATAATTTGGAACTTTGTATTTAAATAATTTATTTCAAGATAACTTTATTATAAGAGACAACCAAATTTACTGAAGTTACGATTTATAATTTGAAAGTTTATATTGACAGTACCCTCGGTTTCAGTTAATAATTCAAAACGATCAGTACTATTGGCTAAAAGGTTTGGTGTCTTTAATTGTAATGTCATACCTAAGAACTTATCTCTCAGCCTGTCTTGCCAGTTACCTATAATTATAAAATTACTAATTATGCATTGAAAAATTTGGAGTGAATACGGATTTTATATCAATTCGAATACAATTCGGCACTCGAAGATTCTGAGTTTAAAAAAATCACTCCACATACGGGATAAATTGGGAATTTTTTTTTCTGCAGAGTGATTTCGGAGTTATGTGGATTATACTTCAATTCGCTTTCACTCCGATATGGTGTTTATTGTTAAAATAACCCGTGTAAAAAACCCCGTAAGTGCGAACGTATTTTATAAACAGCCCCTAGAAATTCACTGCGATTTAATGAATAGTCACACTACACGAAAAAAAATAGGCGCTGCATCAGAACTAAATCCTGTTGTAGCAACAAGATGTTCATGATACAGCATTAGGACACATCCTGTGGGAGCAACAGGATTTTTTCTGTGAAATCGATAAAATAAGGAACAAGCTTCATGTATTAATTTTTTGGTCAGTATAGTAAAATTTAAAAATTTAAACAAAATTCAGTTTAGAAAAAATTCAAATTTTGAAAAAAAATTTTTATTTTAAAATTGGAATTTTTTCAAACTGAATTTTTTTTGAATTTTTAAATTTTAGTATACTGACAAAAAAAATTGGTCATAAAACTTGTTACTTATTTTATTAATTCCACAGGAAAAATCCTGTTGCTGCAGCAGGATTTTTTCCTATTGCAGAACCTATTTTTTTTTCGTGTAGTCGTATAGCTGGTTCCCAGTGCATATTCACTAATTCGCAGTGAATTTCATTAATTCGATTTTATATACAAATATATTTACCAATATTGAACAAAATTTTGAATAATAAATAAAAAAAAATATTTAAAAGTTTGAATTATTATATGGAGCATATTTCAAAAATTATTTTAGTAAATAAATGATTTGATAAGCAATTTAATTTAAAATGTATTAAATACGTTAAAAATTTACACTCAGGCATTAATGTAGGGAATGCAGGTTTCTGATTATTGAGAAATTAATTACTGATTCAATTGAAAAAATATATATGAGGTAAAATGAAATACTTACCGATTGGTTTCCAAGTATGACATGTAATCTGATGAAAACCCGGTGTCAGTGGTACTGAACATGTACCATAAGCAGTAAATAAAATTCTACCGTAATTGTCACGTGAAAAAATCTGCAACAATAATTTTGGTGAACCTTGTATTGTATGTGTTGTGTAATGTAAATCAATAGGATGATCCCAGGCTAATTTTTTGCGATACAAATCACGACATTCTTGCGTTTGTCCTTCACTATTTCCATTTATTAATTTCCAGCCACTTCCTGTCAACAGTAAATTAATCAATTATTGTTTTTATTATCATGATTATCCAATTAATGATTTAGTTTATTTATGTAATTGTTATGGACAAAAATGAAATTAATGACTTACCGGTATGGAAACTCCATTTACAAAATAGTATAGATTTTTTAAAATTTTCTGCTGATTCTATTCGTCCAAATATATGAAGTTCCGCCATAATAATGTAACATTTTATTAAGTAAATAATTCTTATTGATTGAAATAATGATGATAATATTTATAGAAATATTGACTGAAAGATAGTATTATTTTTTATTTTATGAGACGCTTTGACTGTTTGTTTGTTAACAACGACACTAGTAACTGAAATGTGAAATGACAGGTGACAGGTGACAGTTCAATGCCCAGTAGTTTGTTGTGCCTTTATTATTTTTTCAGTATTTCTTGGTAAGGCAACAGATGGCGCTACATGTGTCAATGATATGTTCAAATTTAAACCTATATATATATATATATATATATATATATATATATATATATATATATATATATATATATATATATATATATATATACTAGGGTACTTCCTTTGAAACAAAAATTTTTTTTTGCATTTTTCACCTCAAAATTTTGTTGCAAAGGCCAAAAAAAAATTCCTTGAAAGTTTTAGCTTTTAATATTAAAAATTCGCCTTTTGCAATATCTTCAGTTTATTAAAAGTGACATTGCTGATTTTATGTGATAAAATTGTTTTACTTTCAACTGAGAAAAAATAACTTTTAGAAATATTGTATATTTTTCTTACAAGAAATTATGCTATTGAAAATTTTCAATCCAACATATTTTTGATGAAAAATTTTGAAGACTTTATTGAAAATCATGTTTTTAATCGAAAAATCCGAGCTTAGCTTGAGATATGCTGATCCTTTTTTTTGGGAGTACTGTAAAGCAATTCCGATTTTCTTCTATCAAGAAAATTATTCTTCGACTTTAAAATAGAATTATTAATGTAATAATTTTTATTGATTTACTACTTAAAAAAAAATTGTTTTTACAAAAGTTAATTTTTTTTTAGTGTGATGTTACCGAAATTTTGTTATTATTTTTTTCTGTTTTGCAGATCGTAAAACACTTTTATTCACACCCTCATACTGTGATCGGAGTTAATTTACTCCTTATATACACCGTTTTAACACCGTTAAGTAGCACCGCTACATTGGTGTGGGTTCATTTTAACATCGCGCTTCTGTGTAGTAAAAGACTAAGAGTATTTATTATCCGATACTCGACTATAGACATATTTATAGAGGAAGTAGTACCACGATCGAATACTGTACAAAGATGTACCACCAAAAAAAAATCCTAAAATTTTGAGAGTTTAAGTTTTCTATTTATTACCGAGCTTAGCGAGAAAAGTTAAAGAATTTTTTTTTCACTTAACAAAATAATACATACACTGTAAAAAAATTGCTGAGTGAACACGGAGTTGATGAATTTTTATTTATTTAATTTCCTCGAAGTGAATTTCACTCCGAAGGAAAGTTTCGGAAAATAGTAATTATAAAAAAAATTACTAATACATACTGAGCTTAGGTCTATGATGTTTTGATATATTTATATTGAGTACAGAAATAATTACGAGCTCCCTTTCCATATTTTCGCGCGAAATAATTTTTAAAAATAATAAGCAGCTGATAATAAAACTTTAACAAATATAATTTCACTGAGTCATAAACTGTCATATGACACATCAACCATACTACGAGATAACGTTTCATATTTTACCGAAATATAAAATATTCCCACAAAAACTATGTCACAGCTATTCAATAATTTAATATTTTTACTATGTATTATATTTATGAAATTATAATTTAGTGAGTTACTAAAATATTTTATAAATTAAAAACATATTATTTTAATTTTAATTATTAATATCTGAATGAATTATTTATTTAAATAATTATGTTGTTAATTATCAGCTGTTTCTATTAATTATAAATTTATTTAAGTATAAATATTAAAACTCCGGACCGGGATGAATGCGGATTAAAATAAAATCCGCGTCACTCCTAAATCGTCCATGAAAAAAAATCCCAACTTACTCCGGATTCCCTCCAGTTTTTTTACAATATAAATGATTTTTTATCCGGGCAAAATAAATCGATATATAAAATAACTTACGAGTACAAATATTCATGAATTTTCATCAAAAAAAAAATTCCAGATTAAAAAATCTTAAATTTATAGTATTTTTATGAAATAAAAAATTTTTCAAGCTCAGTTAAAAAGATTTAAAATAAAACTGAAAATTCAATTAAACCAGCGATGTCAGTAAGGAATCTCTCACAACTTTGCTAACACAAACAGAAGTCTATAGCTATTTTAATTTACAAGAAAAGTGTAACGGAAACCGATAGCGCGAGCTCTTCGATTAAATTAGTTTTGGATACTACTTTAAAACTATCATACAATTAAAACTCCATAGTGTACACAAAGAGACCACCATTGATAATACTTAGTAATCAATTTTAACCCCTTGATCCCGAAAGCAAATTTTATTCTGAACACAATGTACGTTCACTATTGATTTTTCCGTCTAAGCCCAGCTTTTTTTAAATTTTAATTATTTATATAAAAGGTAAATAATTAATTAGTCTAATTAGTTAATTAAAAGAACGTAAAATCAATTTTTATTTTAAACTTTTTATAAATAATTATCAGGATAATAAAATGATAAATGAGATAAATTTATGACTACTAAAAATAAAAAATGAGTTTAAAAGTTGTAGAATAAAAAAAAGAAAATAATTGATGGTGAAATGTATAATTAGTTGTGAAAATACACGGTCATTCAGAGACATTTGAGATAGGTTTACATTCAACAACGGAGTTATAAACTGTCCCGTCGCAATATATCTCCATAATCCTGCAGCTGCAGTTATTGCTTACCATATTAACTGTTTTTAGGCGATAATGTGGGCATTCCAAAAGTAAAATAGTAAACTTTTATCACAGTACTATTTACAAACATATAAATATATACTTACATACATACATATATTTCATTATTACCGGTTTTCGCGTTAAACAATAGAGTTATAGTTATCCGTAATTATTATTTTTATTTTTATGCCGGATGTCAAATAGCAAAAAAAATAATATGTAGCATAAAAATAATACTTGCGAAATTTTAGTGCCAACATAATTTATTATGTTACTTTTTTTTCTTTACTGTTATATTTTTAATTGTTTGACATATAATATTATTTAACTCTTAAGTCACTAGTTTTTTTTTTTACATTCAATTTAACAAAAAAAAATTTAAGAAGATTTTGTTTTAATTTTAATGAGAAATATTAATTCATAATGAAGCTTTTTAGAGATAAATGGAGTCTAAAAGGGTGCATTTAGATTAAGTGACGGCACTTTGTCAAGACTCTTTGATAATAATGATAAAAAAAAAAATATTAGTTAAGCATTTATTGTTGATAAAATAGTTAAATATAGGGAAGGGAGGGGGGGGGCTAAATTTCAAAACGGGACATTTAATAAATACTGTTTTCAGAGACTCAAGTACGTTAAATCTTTTATTTTATAAAATGATATTCAAAGTAAATCGAAAACATTTTTAGCTGCCGTTAAAAAAAAAATTTTTAATTTTTTGCGGGCAAAATGGGGCACCCCTTAAAAAAGGTGAAAAAAAATTTCTGAATATTAAAGAAATTAAATTTTCTTGTAAGTAATTTACATAAAAAAAATTACATTTTACATAATTAGTGGATACAAAGAAAGAACAAAAAATTTTAAATAGTTTTTATCATAAAACAAAATTCATTAACATTTTTTGACTAACACTCGATTTTTGAAAATTAAAAAAAAAAATTAAAAATAGAGCTCAATTATTACATTTACATTTAATCTCGATTTTAGTCGGACTGGTCGTCTTATAGCGAGGTTTCGGCGCAAAACTTTTATTGAGTTGTTGGTAGGGGAAGCGTTCCGAGCGAGTTTTAACAAATTGAGGGGAAGTCTTATAAGGCGTAGTCTTATAACGAGGTCTTACTGTACCCCGTTTTGCCCCTCTCCCCTATATTTTGTCAATTGAATAAAAATAATTATTTAAAAATTATGTCAATTAGTGATAACGATTCGACTATTTGTGATATAAATAAAATAAGTACTGATAACTAAAAATAAAACAACAATAAAAGAAAAGTACGAAGCAAGCACTGTTATCGTAAAGAAACACGCCACTATTTTTTGTTAGCGATCGTACATTTTGTACCTTTATTAACTTTTCAGACGCGGTACTTAGTATTGCCAGTCAAAAGTACCACGCAACTTGTATTCGGTAAGCCATAAGTGGATACCGAGACCCATAGAGTTAAAAAAAATACAAAAGAAAGAAAGAAAGTAAGTAAGTGAGTAGCGTTAAAAAAAAGATCAGTTGGACCGACTCAATAGAACACAAGAGGCTTCGTGTGTGAGACTTAAAGTTCAAGAGGACTTTAAGTGGATGTGAATATGTACTTTAACGGGGGTGTAAGAAAATACTATACATATATTTGCATGTATATATATATCTATAGAATAGAAAGAGAGAAAAATGAACTTTACAGAAGTATAGAACGAGAACCGGAATGCAGTATGCAAAAAAAGCCTGTTATCCAAAAGCTTTTTATTTTAAAATTTATATTTTATTTATTTTTTTCACGTCAGGAATAGGCTCATTTAAAATTCTTTTGATGTTATATATTTTTTAGATGAATAGTTTGGATGAATATAAAAGACACTTGAATTTTTATCAGTGTTTTGAATTTATTATTTATTTGACCGGAGATAACAGTGAGATGAAAACTTAAATGTAGAATATAGCCGCGACAAATGGATCGATTGTTTGCAAGTACTTGCTGAGTTTTAGTTTACCTGCTAGCGGAGTTAATTCGGATGGATTATTCATTGATTACTAGGGTAATCAAGTTTTAACTGGATGATTGGGCACAGACAAGATATAACACTCTGTAATTTGTTGTATCTTTTATCTGGGTACTTTGAAGCTCTATAGTTTGAAGATAATTATTTAATAATTTAACAAACTATTTTATAACTACTCCAGATATTTTTGTACTCAATTTACTGTTAAACTATTTAGCGGATAAGCACTAGTATTTTGCCGGAGAATAAATAAAATTGAATTTATTTTATAGATATATTTATTTAATTAAATTTTTTATCGAAATATTTATTCGGTGACTGATTAAAAAAAAATATCACAAAGTAAAATTATAGATGATTTTTTTTATTTATTCAATATTTTCGAATCAAAGTTTACTTTTTGATCGTAGAAACGTGCAATATGCGGAGTAAATAATTATTAATATTTTTTATAAATAATTTGTTCATGATTTCAAATAATAAAATTTTTATATTGAATACAAATTTATCCAACATTAAAATTTCGTAATTAAAGTGGATGTAGATTAAAATGAAATCCTCTTTTACTTCGGAATTACTCTGCTGACTAAATATTTATTTACTTCATACGTGGAATATTTTTCTTCTCTTTTTTTAATTTAAAAATCTTAGAGAGGAAGTGAATTAGGATCCTAAATTCACTCCGGATTGAAATTAAACCAGTCAATCTAAAGTATTGATAATTTTTCATGCTTAAAAAACCAAAATTCAATCGAAGGATTTTTTTATTATTGTACTTCTTCTTTTATTTTGTATTTTATGAAAATTCAACACTTTTTTTTATCTGCAAAACATTTTTTTAACTTTCAGTGTTTGTTATTTTTATAAAAAGTTTTGTTTTTAAAAAAGTTTTAATTATGCTCTTATTCATTATGGTCAGCCAGTTCGTAGTGAGAGTCGTTACCGCAAAACGTTTATAAAAATAATATCTAGAATAAGAGTATTGAACAACTTTACCTTCACTATAAATTTTTACAAAATATCATTCAATTGTAAATTGTTAAGAACTGCAAAAATCAAAATCATGTTGCCTAAAAGTAAAATTAAAAAAAAAAATATCTTTTTAAAATTTATAATTACTAAAACACACTGAAAAAGTAGTTGCAATACAGTAGAATCTCCCTAATGTAACTTTCCCTAATGTTACACTTTTTCTAAACTTAACAAGATTCTCTCCCTAATGTTAACAATCCTAACTCCCACTTCGTTTTTCGCGCAATCAATCAAAAAAAGCCTTAGTGGCGGACAATTCAAATCTTCCCTAACCTAAAAATTACTTGTTTTCGTACATCGCGCATCTTGACTGCGCAGACCTGCGCACATAAGACATGAGTATTGGTGGAGTGAGGACGACAATTTGTTCACATTACGGAATGATCTTAGACAGGAATGTTAACATTATAGAGATTTTACTGTACCTCCCTTTTTAACAAAGGAACATTTGACAAATTTTCATTCTTTTATGTTGACTTTTATTATCAGATATGGTAAGCATTCTTATTCGGGATGATAATCAGTACTATCTCAGAAGGCAAAATTTAGAAATTTTTCCGAAATAAGAAATATTACTATCTAAATGGTAACTATTATTGTCGGCAATAGTAAATAGTACTATAAAAGAAACGAATAGTTGACATAAAATTATGATAATGATTATCACATACAATATGGTAATCATTCCCTATTGCAAAATGGTAATAGTTAGTATTTTTTTTTCAGTGTGTAGCTTCGTAAATAATATTGTTAATCAACAAATTCACTTAAAGTCGTGTGCAAAGTTAGTTGTTAAAGATTTAAGTAGCAATGGTATATTGTAATAATTATTACATAAATGTTAATGTGATATGTTATGTTTACAAATATACATATTTACGAGTTATACTAACTGGCATATACATACAAAATATATGCATTAACAGAATATATCCTCTTTCGTCCACTACTGTGCTGCGTTAAAGCTCTTAATTCCAGATTCAGGGCGAAACGAGCGAATCAGGAATGAAGTAGTATGTCGTTAGCAACTCATGTTTGAGCATGAGGTCCAGCTGAAAATTTAAATGACCGCTTAATACGGTGCACGATAGAGCTAGATGATACTTTTTATATGAATACAATGTATTTTTTTTTTTTTTTTTTTTCGAATTTATTCATCGCTTTTATTCAAATTAATCACTTTTAATTAATTGAACACTGTTTGGATTTTTTTTGGCATTTAATGGAAATTACTTCAAGTTATTAACAAGTTCGAATCATTCATAAATATAAAACATAAAATATATGTATTATTGTAAAGTATATAAATCATATTATGTGACGAGGGATGAAACAAAACGATTTCAGACCGGGGTGAAATTGGCTGACATCACCCACAGTCTGAAATCGTGTTTCATTCTGAGTTACACACTAGATTTTTTATGATTACCTGCATTGGAACTTAAAATTTTAGTGTCATTAATTTAAATTTTCAAGTCATAAATGTCATTAAAATTTAAATCTCAATGTATTTTATTTTATTTCATATCAATAATTGTTTTATTATTGTCCATAAGTCAATTAATTTTAAATAATATTCATTTTAAAGCTGATAGTCATTTGAAAAATCATAATTTGAATTGAATTTTTTTTTTTTTTTTTTTTTCATGAATTTTATAGTTTGTAAACCATCACAATCATCAAAAACTAATTAAGGTTTTTAAAAAAAAGTTAGCACTGTATTTTTAAAATTTTTTAAGGTTAAATCCAATTCAATAATTTGATTATTCACAGAGAACAAATATTATTTTAAAAATGGTCTCATTGTATTTTCATTAAAAATGAAGCTTTAAATTTTTTAACTCTGTGAACAAATCGATATTAATTTAAAATTAATAAATTTTATTATATTTCCACAATTATATTCTTGAAAATCTAATAAAATTTTAAATAGTGTAGACGTATTCATAAATTTTTAATGTTCAAGTGACGATTTTTAAAGTTCAAATATTAATTATTCCTGTGCAGACGATAAATTTTCATATTTATTCTATAATCATTTACATTTAAATTATAAATGAAAGAATTTCTATTTAAAATCGTAGTATTCACTGATCACTTTATCATTATATTACTTGTCGTTTGCAATTTATATAGTTCATTTTTTTTTTCGTGTATATTTTATAAACTACATGTTATTGAATAAACTACAGGTATGGGGAATGATAAAATATATAAGATCGAATGAATGTCAAACGAAATTAGTCTCATATATAGTAGTGAAGAGACATTTGCAAATAAAAATGAGGCGTACGTGTACACAAGTAAAAGAAACTAAGGAAACCAAGTCACGTTTTCCTTCTCTACGTTCTGTCTATCTTGCTAATCGAATATAATCAACAACGTGTACTCGTGACTACTGTCTCTGTAATATATATTTTGTTTTCTACCTTTATCTAAATTTTTTTTACTCTACCTTGTTTGTTTATACTAATTTATTTTAAATTTACTCATTACCTAAAATAATTAAATGAGACGTCAAAAAGAGCAAAAATACAAAGTGGATGTGAAATAAGAAAGTAATAAAAATAATGTTATGTGCGTGACAAGGGACTATATAAAATCAAGTACTTTTTGTATAGACGTTCGTGAAAATTGTAATAGCTAGAAAACTACTCTTAACTTTAACTTCCGGTACTTTTAAAACATATCCGTGCATAAAATCGCACGTGCCTTTTATTTAGTTTTTTTTTTTTTAACTTTTTTTAATATTATCTTTATTTTACTTCTCGTTCATCTATTCTGGAGATAGTACAGAACCAGAACACGAACAAGAAGTCTTTTATATCCTGCAAAGATTCCATGAATCCTTGGTCACTTGACACTAGACCCAGTAAATTCTTACTGCCAGATAAATCTTTTAGGATTTTTACTCGTGATTTTTTGCTAACACGCTATCGTTTATTTAAAGATTTTGATGTAAAATAAGCATCTGCAAGTGTTTAAAAATATATATACATATTTTTTTATATTCTTTTTTCAAATCTTGATTAGAATTCGGAGGATATACACAAACGATATATATCAGGAAAAAATTGAAAATTAACTTTCAATCCCAATTAACTTCGTCACTAGGAGTTTCGAAGTTTTTAAAAAAATTACCCCATGTACGAGGTATATAAAGAACTTTTTTTTTCTGAAAAATTATAATTATATTATTAATTCACGTATTAATAATTTTTATTCCTCATATTTTATTCCGCGGAATTTTTTTTACGAATAATATAAATAAAACCCCTTGGAAAAACTTCAAGGGGATTAATAGTATATTAACTGACAAGGGATAAAAATAATAAACCACTGATTGTGCGCTTTTTGCCTTTAATCCGCGTAAATGGTTGTCATCGCGGATAGAAATGGTTACTATCTAGATACGAATACTTACCATCTTCGATAGTAATAGTTAACATAAAAGAATGAGAATCATTAAAATGTAAGGATAGGAATAGTTACTTCGTTAAGATGGCAAGTACACGGAGAGAAAATTATGGTAATAGTTACAATATATTATGGGAATGGTTCCCATACTGCATGGTAACCGGTTTTTTTGAAATGTTGATTATAGGAGCGGCACCCATATATATTATGGTAATCATTCCTATAATTATGGGTATAATTCCCATATGGTATCGGAATAGTTCCTATGGAATTATGGTAATGGTTACTATAATATTATGGTAATCGTTACCATAATATTATAGGAATAGTTACCATAATATTATGGGAATGGTTACCATAATATTATAGGAACCGTTACAATGTGGTTATAGGATTGGTTCCTATTTGCTTATGGGAACTATTCCTATGAGTATAGTAATCATTACCATGATTCTTTCACATGCGATATGGGAACTGTTACCATAATGATAGGAATTGTTCCCATACTTATGGAAACTTTCCAAGAAAGTATGGGTCTATATCCCATAATCCCAAGTAATCGTTACCATAACGGTATGGGATATTTCATAAACGTACTAGGAACAGTTACTATAATTTTTTCTCCGTGTATTATCATTTTTTTTTTCAGCGTGTGTAAAATACTGCAGTGGTTTATTTCGCGTCTCATATTGTAGTCTTTATAATTATCTGCATTGAAACAGAATTTAGTGTTTAGAGACTAGACAATTCAAGACTGATAGCGCATATACAAATTCAACTCTAAACTTAGTTGCCGAGAATGACTTAGTTCTGAAGTTTAGAATGAACGAACGAGTCTGACATGGCTAAAATTAAGTCAGGAACTAATGCAGCGAGCAGAAATAAGACAGTTTCATCCCCAAGGCATAAACTGATCAGATTTAACCCGCTAAATTGTGTGGGTCTGAAATTGACTTCTTTTGACTGACTAAACAGACATTGAAACTCATAATTCGAAAAAATATATAAATTATTAATGAAATTCATAATTACTGCTCAATTAAATATTCAAGCAATTATTAAATAGTTAAATTAATATCATTTAATAATAAATGCATAATTATAAACTCATTCATAATAAAATTTGACCTAAATTAAATAAAATTAACGGAACAAAAGAGTCAATTAAAACCCCGACAAAAAAAAAAGTTCAAACAAAAATAACAACCTACTTCATCTCAATTGGAGTCGCAATATAGTAAGTAGTTAAACAAGAGAACAGTGCGGCATTGTCTGACTTGTCGAGTCATCATGTACATACCACTTGCTCGGCTATCTCAACTTTCACTTTCGCTAGTTTATTTTTTCCTCTAACTCTTTTTATTCAGCAAGAAAAAAAAAATTAGTCTCCACTTTTTTACACTAGTAAAGTTCAGACAAAGCTCGTTATAAGCAATCCCGTTATAAGTAACTCTTATCGTGGTTATCGTTACGACTTTGAAGCTTCTTTGTTCATTTGAATGAAACATTAATTATAAATCGAAACCATAAATTTTTCTAGAGACGAGAAATTTTTTCAATTCTTCATAAAATTTTTATTTTAAATTTCTAACGCAAATATTTCTTACGCCTCGAAATTCTTCTTTTTTTGTATCCGAACACTTGATATATTTATAAATATTGTCTTTCACTATCATCATACATCTCATTTTCTCTTGACAGTTTAAACAAAAACTTGTTTCTCTTTCTTCTAAGCAACGTATTGCTACTACGCCCGCGAATATAATACGATTTGAAATTAAACTTCCGTGGCACGCTTGGCATCCGAATAATGCGAGCGGCTGCCTAAAACAGTAAAGATATTACGTATTATTACGGCGTGCCAACGGGCAAAAGATAGAGGAGTGGGAGTAAGCTTCGTTGGGTTCAGTAGCTCAAGTATACACGCTGACTACTGCTATGGCTACAGAGAGTATCCCAACTAAGTCTTGGTTGCTGACGTTGCTGTGCTAACTGAACCGGATCATCTTGGTTGTTGCATACGTTTACTATTCTTCGTGACCATTCTTTACTTTACTTTACTTTGCTTATCCTTCTTCCTGCTTACCTCTTTTTTTTTTCATTTTTTTTTATTTCCCTCTTGATTTTAGTACACCTTAATCCTGTTCGTTAGGTATGACGAGTAAATTTACGTACGTTTGCGGTCTCATTTTGAGCGGAATTACTCGAGAGAAAATTAACTTACGGGACTTGCAGCGACTAACTTTGCTACCGTATTACTTATGTAAACTACCAATGATTCCATTCATGGATTATATAATTTGATATAATATTGTTATTATTATTTTGAAGGGGTTATGAAACTTGAATTATTTCTATTAATGTAATATATCATGTCATGTATTAACATCAAGAAGTGACGTTATATATGTACAGTGTGAAGATGACGAGATGAAAAACAAAAGATCTCAAGTGATGCATGTTTAATGGGATAGTAACGCTTATACAAAGTAAAATGAAGAAGACACTTGAGTAATGTTTTGACGACGGGTAATTACACTTAACAATTACTTTGTAGAATTTTTTTTTATCTTCGTATAAGTTTTATGTAATTTTTTTAATTAGATTTTTTTTTGTTCCTTAAAAAAGTTGTTTTTTTTTTTTTTAATTGTTTAAATTACAACTTAAAACTTTAAAAAAAATAGTTTAGATCTACAGAAGTATAAAATAAGTATTTTATTTAGATCTATGTAGATAAAATCTAAAAATGGCAAAATATCAAATTTTTGGAATTTAAAATTTCAATTTTGAAAAAGAATTTGGGAGCTTGTGAAAAATTTGAAAAAAATATATCTATGATTTCATTCAATTCTGTTACATCTAAATTATTTTTTTCCGAAAAGTAGAGGAAGTCTCTAGAATTTCTCTAGGATTTGTATAGGATTCAGAGTACAAGGACTTCCTACCAATTACACTCTCCTTATCTTAACAAATTATTCTAAATAATCTGGTAATGTTTTTTAATTAAATAATTTATTATTCTTTAAATTATAAAAATGAATTATTTTTAAATTAATTAAGAGCCGCGGTAACGTTCAGACTAACTTTGAGTTTTTGAAATTACGTGGCGGGATAAGCGAGTGTCTTCTAATATACTTGACCCACTTATGAACTTGAGAGTTAAATTTCATTTAGGGGAGGCCGGGGCACGACGGCCCACCCGGGGCACAGCGGCCCACTCCAAAAATTTTGTCAAAAAATAAATTTAATTTTTTTTAGTTAAGTAGCGAAATCCGGGGCAAAATGGACCATCAAAAAACTTTTTCCATAAAACATTGTTGATAAAAATTTTTTTTTCAAAAATATATTGATAAAATTTTTTTTTTTTTTAATTTTATGATAAAAATGATTTGATAAGAATTTTTTTCAAAAAAATTAAAATTTGTCAAACCACAATCAAGTAATTTCTAATCTAAAATATAACAAAAACTTTTGGGATTAAAAATTATACAGCAACTTAAAAAATAAGAATATTTTGTATTAATCAACAAATTTTAAATTATTTTAAGAATAATTATAACAAATAACAATTTTTATAATTAATAAATCTTTAAATACTTGGCTTCCTAAAAATATTTAAACAATTAAATAAAAAAAATACAATTAATTATTTTAAGAGTAATTATAACAAAGAACAATTTTTATAATTGATAAATCTTTAAACACTTAGCTTTCTAAAAATATTTAAACAATTAAATAAAAAAATACAATTAATTATTTTCACAGTAATCACAGGTATATTCATCTGAAAAATCTTCCTCAATACTTGCACAGGAATCGTGAGACCACATTTTGCAGTTATTGCACTGAATCCATGATTCCTTTGATTCAGAATAGAGTCCATTACAATACAGGCAATGGCAATCACTGTCTTCTTTTTGAGAACTTTTTTTTTTTTTAATTTTTGGAGCTTTGTTTTTATTAGTGACTTTTTCTGCTATTTTATTTTTTATTTTTTGATTATTTTTTTTTTCTTCCAACTCATCACGGTATTGTTTACTGGTTAAAATCCTCGTCACACCTCGACGTCGTTTTTTTGGCGGGGAGTCTCTTGATGGCAATGGCTTGATGTCGTAAGGTGTTACATAAAACTTCGATGTGTTTTGTCTCATCGTTGCTTTGGATGATGCAGCAGTTTGAGTGATATTTTCAGTAAGAGATTTTTCCATCTCTTCATCGGAGCTTTCGTCAATAATTTGTGGTCTAAAGTACCTAGATGGGGGCCTCAACGATGGTTTACCAGTGGAGGTGGAGGCAATTGGAATAATTACTGGCTCTTCAAGTTGTTGTTGCAGTTCAGGTTTTTCTGGCTCTTGCTGTCTAAGCTCTTGTTGCTCAAGTTGCTGCTGTTCAGGTTGTTGCTCGGGTTCAGGTCCTTCAATAAAATCTGTCTTGCACAAATCACTCAGACTTTGGGTCAGATTTTCTAGTGATTGTTCTTCAGGTGGTTTGTTGCTATTGGTAGTGTCGGCAGGAGCAAAATCTTTTGAGTCAAAAATATCTGGATTCATTGGGTAAATTCCAGTTTTTCGGAAACCATTTATTATAGTTTCAGGCTTTGCTGCTTTATTTAATGCATTACTGAACAGCATTGGCAGAACTTCAGGCGTGACGACTCTTCCTGGGTGCTCTGATAACCATTTTTTTACTTCTTGCTCATAATAAGAAGATATTGGTTTCATTACACTGACATCCAATGGTTGTAAACGGTGAGTGCAATGAGGTGGCAAGCAAAGAATTACAACGTGATGATCACGAGCGTAGTCAATCACATCTAAATTGTTAGTGTGTGTCGTATGCCCATCCAAAATCAGCAGCACTGGATCTTCAGAAGTTGGCTTAACCTGGTCAACAAACCATTGGAACCACTGCAAGAAGAGATCATGTTGCATCCAGCCACTGGAATGACAAAGCCCCCAACTTCCTGGGATTGTATTATTCAACAAGTTGGGTTTCATACGCTTACGAGGAAAAATGAACAATGGTGGTAAAAATTGTCCTGAAGCTGAAACACAAAGCTCCACTGTCACATTTTTACCTCGCTCAGCTGACGTTAAAATTCCAACTTGTTTTTTTCCTTTCTCAGCAATGATTTTCCCGTGAGTTTTTGGGACACTACTACAGCCAGTTTCATCTACGTTAAAAATACGATGAGGAAGTAGATTGTATTTTTCCATAATCTGTTTTAGTAAGTTAAAAAAATTTTGAATGACAATCCGATTGAAACCAGCTGCCCGTGCTGCTGATGTGCTTTCAGGTTTGCGTAACGATAAGGTGGGGTTACGTTTCAAAAATCCTTGCAGCCAATCTTCTCCAGCTACTCCATTTACAAATGGATGTTTAATTTGATTTTTTTCAGCGAGCTGATAAGCGAGGATTCTCACCTCGAAGCTTGATAATCCAAATAATCGACTTTCTAAATCTTTTAAATAACTGACAAGTTCGGATTCTTGCACAGGACTAAAAACTGGAGTAAACTTTCTGGGTAGCCCTACAATAAAAATTTTAGTTTATAATTATTTTCTTCGATTAAATTACACAGTAAAAAATTTTACGTTATTATTGCGTCAAAAAATTAATCCATTAAAGTTAGCAGTCGCTTGACAATTTTTTAATTTTTTTTAATAAATTAATTTACTCCAAAAAATTATTCCTAAAAAATTGGATTTTTTATTTTTTTTATTTTCTAAATGTCAATTTTCTTTTCTCATTTTTTTTTTTTTTTGACAATTTATTTGTTAAAAAAATTCTTAAAATTATAAAATATGTGCTAAATTAATTCTCATCAAAGAATTTTGTGTTAAAAATTTTTATGTTAAATATTTAGCATAAAAATTTTTTGACGCATTGATGCAAAATTTTTTACTGTGTATTAATAAAATAATTGTTTTAGATTCTCAATACCTTTCGATGATACAAACTCTATATCATTGTTTAATTTATAAAAATTGGATCGGCGTCTCAGAGTGGTTTTTGGTACTCCAAACGCTTTTGAAGCAGCAAGATATCCCATCTCTCCTTGGTTAACTGCTTCGATAGCTTTTGCCATAGCCAATTCATTCCATGACATTTGAGTATTTTTTGATTTATAATTGCGCACCATTTTTTATTTTAGAAAATATGAGAAGTAAAATTAAAATTGTAAAATTTACCGCCGAACTGTAGTGAACCTCCAACACAAATATAGTCATATGATGTACAACTCCATATTTATTTTCAACATTTACAACGCCACTTAGCGACTGTTTCAAAAACTTTACCGACCGTTGATGTCATCAACCAATCGTTTGGCGGTACTTTTAAATTTACATCGTACGGAATTAAAATTTTTTCTGAGTTTCAAATAGAAAATCTTTGTAATTTAATTTTTTTCTAAACAAAGAAAGTGAAAAGGGGTGGGGGAAGTTAAAAAATAATAACTATCATTTCAAAATGTTTTTTTTTTAAATTAGAATAAATGAATAATATTAAAAAAGAAAAAAATTTTTGGTAATATTTTTTTTTTTTAATTATTCTCCAGAAGTGGGCCGTTGTGCCCCAGAAAAAAAAAATTTTTTTTTTGTGGGTTTTGACCAAATTATCATATATTCCCTCAAGATAAGGCACAAGAAAATTTTTTAGATGATCAATAGTAGCTAGAAATAATAACTCGCTTAAGTGGGCCGCTATGCCCCGGTCTCCCCTACCATAAGCTAAAAATTAAAAAGGCTTTTATTAAAATTTCTCTTAGATATATTATAAATGTTAGTAGCTTTGAATCTAAATCTCAATTTTATTTCTTAACCAAACATTCCATGAGTTGATATAGCAGTAATTTTTTTTTACTCCGTAATTTTTAGTCACAGATATTTCTGATGCTTTTATTTAATTGTAATAACGGAGAATTTTATCAATATTCGATAACTGGTATAATTATTCATATGAAAAAATTTACATATCAAAGATTAAAATATTTTGCATACTTTATTTTAATTGATTGTTGTAACGCCGCAATAAAAAAATGTAGTAACTAATTATCAAGAATATATATTATAGGAAAAAAAATAGTATATTTTACACCTCGGGCAGGAAAGTAAGAAATGTCTCAGATCTCATGTAATTGTTGATCTCAACAAACATGTGATCTGAGGCTTTCTTATTTACTGCCCAAGGTGTCAATACTATTTTTCTCCTCGACGGAAGCGGAAAGCGTCAACTTCGTTTCACATAGCGGGAAAAAAGTTGACGCTTTTCGCCCGGAGGGGAGAAAAATCCATGAAATTTGACAAACAATTCGTTTTAAGATTTTTTACCAGTGAGGCCGGTTACAAAACGTAAATTAGCTAGAAGCGCTTTTAAGGAGGAAGGATTTTTCTGTTATTTTCACCTGATAGCGATTTAAAATCTTGCAATGCCACGGAGCTATAGATGATTGAAAAAAAAAAAAAAAAATCAAAATTTACATGTTAATTAAATGGGAAAATTTCAAATTTATTTAGGGAATACTTCAAATTAAAATTAAGAGCTCATCTTTGGTGAGAATTTTTTTTTTTTACATGTTTAGAACATTATTCCGTCGATGGACTAGAAAACAAAAAATAGTCGTTTTAATCGAAGCACCCTAATATATATATATATATATATATATATATATATATATATATATATATATATATATATATATATATATATATATATATATAAATATATACATTTTATAAAGTGATCTTGAGCTATTAAATTTGTGGTTTTTCCATCTTCCTTATATTTATATTCTTCCACGTCTGCAAACTGTCAAGGAAAGACGTTCCTGAATATAATTTATATGGTGGTGAATTGAAAATAATCCCGACAGTGTTTAATAATAAATAAAAAAAAATATTTAATTGATTTTATATTATTTTGTTTTCTGCAACCAAACAAACTATTTATTTTCTCCATTAGAAATATAAATTATAAAATTTCTTTTATGCAATTAAATAAAAAAAAAAATAAAAATTGAAATGAAAATTTCTATGGTAAAGTTTTCTAAAGAAATAAAAGAAGTTATACATGAAAAATAAAGAGGAAGGAAGGAAGAGAGAAAGAGAGAGACGGAAAAAAGAAAATAGAATTAAAGTGTGAGGGTTTTAAACGTTTGCTAATTGGTTTCTCTGATTTCAAGAGAAAACGATGTGGATGGGTAAAATTGGGACGATAAGAAAGGAAGCGAAAACGAGTTAAGTTAAGTGTGAGAGAAGATGAGAGCAAGAATATCTGGTTGTGAAGGCGATCAGGTGGGAGTTCGGAATAGAAATATAGAATAGAATTGGGTTGATCTCTCACTGGCTGAGTGGAAATGAAAGCTGCATGAACCCTGAGGGGCTACGGGAAAGCATAAGATTATCGCGAATTTCCAAATTATATACATAACTATATATGTAATAGATGTATATAGTACTATTGAGAAATATAGAGCATAGAAGAGACAGAGCTGAAGGAGAGGATGCTAAAGTATTGAGTATCGAGATTTTAGATATTATCTTGATTCTACAGTCTGAGTTACATCAAGTAGCACAAGTCTCAGCAGGATGCTTGCAACGCTTTACCGGAAAACACCCGAGCCAAGAATGTAAATCACGATTACAGGAAATCCAACAAGTGATTCTATTACCAAGATGGTTCCTGTTTCCGTTTATATTTCGATATGACATTTCCACTTTATTACTAATCGTAATAACTTGTAATCATATTGACAGATTGATGAAAAATTTAACGAAATTATTCAAATAAAAAATAATTCATGTTTAAAGAATAAATAAATAAATATGACATAAATATGTATTGTTTTCTTAAGTCATTGAAAATAAACAGACGTATATATTTTATACAAGCATTCACAATCGACTATAAAACTGTTGAGAAAAATACTGGAGAAAGGTTTACAGCTTAAGGCAACTCAGATTCAAAAAATAAGAAAAGAGGAAAAGAATTGGGAAAACAAAATAAGAATAAAATAAATAAATAAATAAGGTCAAAGAATAAAAAAAAGGAAATTATAGTGCAATAAGCCTGCCGTCAGAGACAACCGTTACTCCCGGGGCTATCCATTACTTAAAAACGCAAACGAACAGTAGGAGTTAATATGAATACACGACGTAGTTATATATTTAGTCTAAGGCGTTTACCAAATTAAAAGTTAATGTAGTATAAGCGATTCCATTGCGAAATTAATTCATGAGCCAAGTTGTGGGTTATTTTCACACACCCAAGCCACAATACAAACAACACTCACCGAGGTTTGTTCACCTTTTCCTACTTCATTTTGTACAACACATTTTATATACATATACATATATATATCAAGCTTGTTATAAACTTAAATTACGTTTAAAGTTTTCCGAAAATTTTCTATAAAAAAAATAAGTATTAAATATATATTATCTACTTGAGATGAAAATTAGTTAGAGGTTGGTATTCAATAAAGTATAGGATATTTTATATAAAACCCCAATTGAAATGGCCGTATACAACAATATATATATATGTATATTTATGTAGGTATATATAGAATCGTCGTCAGTTAACAATTCGCGGCGCGTCGCGTTAACAGCGTTACGACAACAAGCTGGAGTTGTAGAAACTTATAACGAGAAAATAATGAACCCCAGTTCACGGGGGCCTGCTTGGAATGCGAGTCGATGCTCACTCTGGTCTCTCTTCCCACCACATTCTCTCTTTCTCATTCTCATTCTCATTCTCTCATTTACGACATTACTCCTTCACTTACTCTATTTTCCTTTCTCACGCGACGAATTTCCTTTAGTATACCATCTACCTTTGCTGGGTTTCTCGTTTGTTATATACTCTTATTCTCAGATTCTCTTGCTCTCGTTTCTATTCATCATTACAACGAAACCCAGCACAAGAAACGCTAGGAAAACCTATACCAAGATTGCAACCGGTTTTCCAACACCCTTTCAACGACAACAACCGACCTCTTGACAGTCCTGCAACCAACATTGTTGCTTCCAACGTTTTTACCCAAGAATTTTTCTCACTATTCTTACTTTCCTTTTTGAGAATTTACTTCTTTTATGTATTTTATTATTTTCTTACTGAGGTTACGAAAGTATATTTACAGAATTTACACTTCTTGATTCTTCTCTCTGCGTCTTTACTTTGACTAACGCGTCTGCATCTTAAGAACCCGGTAGTAGCTCATTAGGTTAACGCTAGGTGGCGAACAATTCTCACTAGAGTACTGATACTTGAGCAGAACAAATTACTGCCCGTCTTTCGAAGGAAACCGTCTATCAACTATGCACAGCAAAAAATCGGGAGTGAATACAGATTTTGTTTCAATTCGAATCCACTCCACGAAAATTTCATTACATAATTTATCACACTTAAATAAAAACAGAAGCCTTTTTTAGTGATTTATATTTTAAATATTTCTGCTAAGACATTATTAAAAACTCTTGAAATTCGAAAAAAAAATAAATCAAATACTCAAGTATGTTTATTTTTCAATGTATATTAAAGTGTCTTGACTAAAATTTTTTTTTGTTCTACTAGAAACGTATCCTCATGAACGGATATTTGAATTTCGTGAATTCCAAGATACCAACTTGTGTATCCTAGAAGACAAAAAAAAAATAAATAAATAAATAAATGGAATAGAGAAAAGGAATTGAAACTCGCTAGAGAAAGAGAGATAGCAAGAGTCGTATTTATATTGGGCTGGTGAATCGAGTTTGGAATTCCTACGAAAATCTGGCTTTAGACAAGCGAAGACGGTATTGTAGACTGATGCTTGGATACTATACATACAAGCACACTACTTCTCTCGATTTGGATCCCATGTAACGCCGTTACGTGACGTTCTACGTGATAGTGGATTGAAACTAAGTTGGACGGTTGTTTGTAGTATGGGAAAACTGTCGGTATCCCTTTCGGGATGGATTACAAGAATTCAATGGGATCAGCTTTCGACGTTCTACCAGATACCTCATCATTCTACCACGTTTCTCAATATATATATATATATATATATATATATATATATATATATATATTCATTATATCTAAAAAGAAAAAATAAATAACAGATTTTACACTTTCATAAATTTAAATCTAGTCTTTTTTAGCGGCTTTCGTCTTATATATTTTTTTCTGAAATTATATGTTCCTGTGATTTTTAATTCTTCAGCATTTTAAATGCCAATAATTCGCGCGCCCATTCTAATGAAGCGACGCTAATTCTCTTATTCTTTAATAACTCTAACGAATTGCCAAGTGAAAAATAAATTCCTAGTATGCTGGTGCATACTTTTAAGTATTTAATATATAATACGTAATTTTAACATGAAACATTTTTTTTTAATAATAAAATTAACAAGTGGATAATTAATTGTCGGGTACTGCTGGTGGTGAGGTTATTTAATGATTTCCATTATTAGTTCATATAGTCCGAGTCCAATCGTAAACCTATCGGTGCACATCTGTTGCCCATACTCTCCATTTAGTCTAATATTGCAGACTCGGCTAAAAGGCCTTGTGCAAAAAATCTATGCGCATGTTTTTTTTGTATGCAGAGACATGGCACGAATCACAAAATTTTTCAAAGTTTTATAAAAGTAGAAAACAATTAAATTTAAAAATTATAGAGATGGCCACTGTGACGGCTGAAAAAATAAGTGATTTTCGGGAATTTTTTTCACCGGAACAATTAAGAAATATCGGGATCGCGTTTTTTTATTTTATTAAGCATATATCCAATATAGTTTTCATAAATTTTTATTGAAAAATATTAAATCATAACAAAGTTATCAGCGTTGTTGAAGAGCCTTAAAAAAGACTCCTCCTTCACAGTTGCATCGATTTCTTGAAAATGGCTTATCTGAAAAAAAAAAAAAATTCAATATAATCTGCATGAATGTAGTTATCATTGTAATGGTCAATTTTTTAAATTTTGATTTTTTACAAAATGGCGACTGATAGAAAAATTTTTTTTTTTCGCTCTTTTTTTTGTATTCAAGCAGCCTTCAAAAATAGTAAAAATCAAAATAAAAAAAAATCTACGCTTAACCTTGTCTATTGCACAGACGAATAAAAGAAAAAAAATTTGAAAATCGGTTGATAATTGCTCGAATCGATGCAACGAGTATGAAAAAAGTCAATTTGAGAAAAACGCGTCTAAAGTTTTTGTCCACTTTTCTTACTATTAAATTATATATATCTTCTAAAATATTTATGCTTACATAAAACTATCAAGTCCTGGATCATTTGATGGCTATTCTTCTTCATCTTTATTCCAGTGGTGTACTTGACTTTTTTAATTTTTCTATTCACCCTGTCTATTCGTTAGTGTCGCGGTCAACGCAGTATAAATAGGTTACCGGTACTCACGAAAATAACTGTAACTCAATCAATTTTCTGACTTTTGACTTAAAATTTTATACAAATATTTCCCCAAGTATAAGCTTTAAATTAAAACGAAAAAAAAAAAATTTTTCCATTACAGTGGCTATCTTCCTTAAAGACCCGATGTCGTTTCAATTATTTTGCGATTGTCATGAATTTTTTAACGTACGATAAAAAGTAGGGTAGAACGGGACTCCTGAAAAATATTTTAAAATAAAAAAAATTATTTATCTCGCGCCAGAGAAATAATTTTTTTTATTAAAAATATTGAAACATTATTATAGATTCATCACATATAAATATGTAAAAAAGAAATATATATAGTAATTAAAACTGACAAAAAAAAATTATAAAACAAAAACTTTCTAATAATTTTTTTGCGGTGTCCGACACACCCCGTATTTTTTTTTAATTAGCAAAAATTGATTACCCGCTTAAGTGTCCCTTTGTGACCCGGTCTCTCTTCCATACGTTTTTGTGAGGATTTTGCTCACTAGTTCTACCCATAATTAGCCTTTTTATAAAACCAATTAAATAAATGAAAGAAAAAAATATTTTTTGATAAAATGTAACGAGATTGGACACAGCTTCCACTAAATCATAAATTAATGAAATTCTGTGATGTGCGACCTTTTTTATATTAGTTTTCGAATCATTCTCTCAACTTTTATATCCTAGACTAAAAATAATAATGTTATTTGTTGGCGGCTAGATTTTTTGCTATTGACATCCCTCAAAAAGTTGTTGTAATAAAGTAAGACTGCGACACTTTACTTTTATAGGGATCACGTTGTTTTCTACTCCCACGGGTATCGTTTTCTTTTCTTTCATATATTTCATCCCCTTTAAAAAGAATACAAGTATATACATATATATTATAAATATACTTGGGATAAAGCTTTGCCAGTGAAATATTTTAAACTTTTCAAATTTGCGGACTTATTCGTACACACCCTAGTTATATATTTCTCAAACATAAATCTACTCATATCTAGAAGTAAATATGATTTCTGTGTACATATATACTCATATGTAAAGATGACTCAAGGTAAATTTAAGCGCAACGCGTGATTTCAGAATACGATAGATATCGTACGGGTGTAAAATTTGAACGAGATTCGTTTGAATGCATCGTATAGCCTGGGGCAGCTTTAATACTTCAAGAAGATGATGGTAACCTGAACTTGGACCATTCTCGTAACTCAACACCGGTGAATACGCCGTTTCTTAAAAGTGTAGACGAGAGTAAAGTGAATGAATGTTCCATAGTGACGTCAAGACTCTCGGTAACAATCCGACCCTAGAGAGTTACCAAACGTGATTGGTTTCAGCCTCAGGGGAGTGTTGACCTCCCAAAATAGTCAGACGTCTTTCTCGTGTCAAACTGCCTCGTACTATTTATAAATAATTCCCACAAGGAATTAATTCGAGATCCCTTTCATTGGACACTTGATCGGACATACATCAACTTGTTATAAACCTGTTCGTTATATCACATCTCAGATCTGTTTGTATCTAGGGAATTCAAACATCAAATTTCGAAGAAAGAGTAAAAGTGAAATTAAACTTTTGCATATATTAAGAAAAATTAGTTGGTCAGAAATTTTACATAGACTTGAATAATGTTATGTTTGGTATGGAACACTTGAAACTTTATGGAAACATATCTGAGCGCATAGCATTCTTGCGCGAAAATTTTTTTTTTTTGTGTTGAACTATGATTTTTTCCACATGCACTTAAAAAAAATGTTGCTCCGAAATGACGCACCCTAATATATATATATATATATAGATATATATTGTATAACTCAGAATCTTAATGCTTCGAGTGGCTTTGATTACTCAACCCATTTGCTGTGTTCGTAAATCGACAAAAGCCGTCTCAACGTTATTTAAGTGTACAAACTCCAAGTTAGAACGACAGATGAATCGCATAGTACCACCCTAGGCGACTATAAGAACTCTTTCGAGCGTGTAATTTCTATCGTTCACCCAACGTTTCCTTCGACAAACTTTTACGCTTGAGGAATATCCGACATCTTGCAACTTTTCTAGTTTCAATTTTATTTTATACTTTTTTTTTTTATCACAACCATTATCTTACTTTTTATCCTAACTCAAATAATTAATCATCACTCAAATACTTTTCACCATATCTTTAAAAACTAATAAGTACACGAAATAAATTTTTTTTTGTTTTTAAAGGTTTTATTTAATGACAGGCAAATGGAAATTTATGTATTCTACTATTCGGCATTAAAAGTTTGTTTCAAAAAAATAAAAATTTCGCAGCATACACACATACACACACACACAGAGTACAATCATTATCGGATAAACGTGCCAGTTGTTGAAAGTAGACGAGTATAGTATGGCTTTTCGCGTCCAAGAAACTGAAGATAAAAGCCTTTTTTCTCGTAGACTTTTCCCATAGTTAAACGCACAGCGTGTACGGCATCCTTCACTTGCAAGCCGATATTGGTTCACATAGACGTTTACTTGCTAACTTTAGTGTTGTATCACATGTGCATTTACACGTATACATACACACCCACAGAGAGACATATATATGTGTATGCTTAACGTAATTCTCCTGTACAAACTTCAGTAAGCAGAGATAAAATCTAGACATGAAAAATAAAAAATACTATCACACCAGCACTAATTTAAAACGTAGTAAAATTTCATGTTATATTAGTTTATATATTGAAATTTCGTTGTCCTTTAATTCTAAATCTCCAGGTAACTTAAAAAAGGCACGCTTAATACACCTTGTTATTAATGGGAGCTTTTATTATCAAGAAAAATGTGTATACTGTGACATATATATATATATATATATATATATATATATATATATATATATATATATATAGATGAAGGAAAGGCGGACAAACAAAACCGCTAAAGAAATAATGGATTTTTATGCGTTTGAATACAATGAATATTGTCATTCCTCTCATTTAAAGGGGACGGTGATTACGGTGTGGCTTCATCGAGATATCTGACTACTGTTTAGCGGGAACTAATTTTGTTAACAGTGATTAAACATGTGATAGATAGCATAAGTTCTTGCCCAGCACAGGAATGGTTACTTTGTTGAACGACAATAGAACACATCTACTGCTGAAAGAAACCTCGGCTGCCCAATTTCAAAACACAATAACTGACAAATTTTTCAAAATCGATTTTTTGGTATTTTTAGTTCCAATTGAGTCTCGTGAACTTGATTCAATGCATTTTTTAAAAACTTTTTTTTTGTCAGTTACTGTGTTTTGAAATTGGGCAGCCGACCTGTATTATCTGGTAAGCGAACGGTGACTGTAAACACGACAACCAGTCGTATTTTTGACATAATGTATAACATAGTAATGATTACTATGTCGAATCGTACTCAGTCGTATGTAAAAACGACCCACTTTATGATCATTCTTGTGTAGTAGAGTAACCATTTCTATCTATTTTTTTCTGTGTAGAAAGACACCGATGTATTTTTCGTGGCCAACAATACATTGAGTCCATTTTCTTAAAATGAATCAGTGAAAAGTACTGCAAATCAGTGAATATCAACAGCGAATTAGCCCTAAGTAGATCACTGATTGAATTAGTGACATACTTATATGACAATTGGTGCATTGAACATTCACTGGTTAGAGTAATTTTCATCGATTCATTCTAACAGAGCACTGAAAGTTCCTGGAAAAAATTTTGGTATACTCAAAATTGTACAAAAATAAGAATAACAGTCGTAAATGACGGTTAAAAATAATTTTGGAAAAAAAATGTTTTTAGGTAGTCTGTTTTGTTTCTCCCGCCTCGTTCTTTCCCTATAAATATATGAATCGTGACGTAGAAGAAAATGTAGGTGAAAAAGCTTCAGTTCAACTTTAGCAACATTTATCTGAAATTTATTTTGAAACTCACCAAATACTTTAAATAATATTTGACCTGATATTAATATCATAAAGATAATTGCATAGTACCGTATCTTCTTGGAATATTTCGATAATTTGAATTATTCAAAATTGAATCTTTAATCACCAGCAGCAAACGGGTTTATAAATAAATGATATTGATGGTACATTTGTATTACGATTGCATAATCTCAACACACATTTACATGGTTCATTTTACCGATAAATTTATTAACTACTTATTTTTAAACCTTACTTCAAAAAGCTTTTTGACTAATTGCATAATAATAAATAAATATTCAAAATTTTTTAATTTGAGGATATTTATAGGGATATAATACACTCATGTCATGATATTGATCCTCACACCTCTCATTTTATGTTAATTTATATCATAAATATGAAATGCAATTCTCTTTCCGAAAAAAATTCACTGATTTCAAAGTTAATACTAATTGGTTGATCCATTATCGATTAAATTTATTTTAAATTTGACATAAATATTTATAAAATTGAAAAATTATATTATTATTGTGAATCATAAAATGAAATCTGACATAAAATATATTATTCTAAATTCATTAATTAAAAATTATTCACCACTTTGCTCATTATATTAATATATATTCAGTGATATGTCAAAGAGATGTCTTGATATTCTTAATGTATAAATATATATAAATTATTTAATACAATTTAAATATCAGATCAGAACATCTTCAGTTTCTTTAATGCAAAAACAATCCCTTTTTCTGGGCCACTGTATCTTGTTATCTTTCGATACAGAAAATAACTGGAAGAACATGGGAACTAAAGGAATGTACATGCATGTTAAAATGGAAAAATAAAAATAGTATACAGTATACTAAAAGAAAAAATAAATTGAATAGATTGAAGTTGAGTGGAAAAAGAGAGAGAAAAAAAGTGAGGACGTTTATAGGTGTATGGTTCGTTCAACTTGGATATAGAACGATTCAATTGTGGCACAAGTGTTTCCGCCAAAATTGTTGCCCGTTCTAGCGTCCATTCCCACCCTGGCCCATTCCCACCGAATTTTCATGCACAGTTTTGTTACCAACACACACGTGTATGCAAAAACGATTTATCTCTTGGATAGTCGTTATTTCAGTCCTCTCTCGCGTCGCAGCACAAAATTACATTAACATAAACATGATGGTCGACTGGCGCTTATGCATCAAAAGTATATACAATTTGGTCACATATACATTATCTCTGTATATCTTTTGCTGTTGCTTCTACAGCTGATCGAACTCATAATCGTATTTACCACGGTATATATATCACCTATCTGTGGATTTTATTGATTTTATAATATGTCAATTATAGAAAACGGTGCAATTAATACAAAGTTTAAGTAATTTCAAATATTTGATTACAATATAATACATTTAATTAATTATTACTATATGTAAATTTCAAATAATTCAAAGTCAATAAATACACATTTTTTTTCTGCTCACCTCAAGCGTGGAAACGCTCAGTGTTTTACTATCACTATTGTTTTTGACTATTTTACTTGCGCAAAATATTTTTCCAATTGCACCTAAAGTAAGTCGATTAACGACTAGCACACAGAAAATTTAATAAGGAACAATTAAAACCCAATACGGGACCATCCATAAAATAAGTTCACCCTTATGGGGAGGGGAGTGTCGTAACATCTTTTTTTTTAAACATAAGTCTGTTACAAACCTTAACGACAATTCCGGCGAATCCACGCTGTCATATATTTACTAATGAATTGTTATAAACAAAGTGATTAATCGATTTTAATTTTCGTTTGATTAAAAAATATTTTGAATAGTTTTGTGATTAAAATTAGTCCAATTGATTTAATAATAATTAATAAATTAGAAATTATTTGGAGACTTTATTTCTTAGATTTAGTTCTACAGATTAATGACGCATGCGCGTTATGGGTGTCAATAATTGGTGTTTTTACTTTATATTGTATATGATTATATTTAATCATATACGATCAGACATGACCGATTTTCAGTTCCTTATCTAAAGAACTTCGAAAATTTGAATTTTTACACTTTGAACTTTGGCAATTTGAACTTCAGTAAATTTGAACTTTAGCAATTTGAACTTACCTTTATTCTCAGATTTTGTGTGCGTGGAAATATAAATTATGTAAACCTATACATTTGAAATAGTATGGTGCCTTTTTTTCAGGGGTTTTGTGTGCGTGGACATTTAAAATATTCAAATTTTCAAATGTTCAAATTTACAAAAGTTCAAATTGCCGAAGTTCAAACTGTCAAGCTCAATTTGGTAAAGTTAAATTGTCAAAGTTCATTAGGTCGGTTACCCCGATTTTCACATATGATCATATATGACCTTATATGTATAAACATATATGGCCAAACATGAACTTTTCTTTTCCCGGGAAACCTTCTTGAAGAATTCTTCCATTACTATTTCACGTTTCAAGTATAAACTACTAAAACAATAAATTGTTCATTAAATTTTAGACATCCATAAATGTCAATATTTATTACTATACATGAATATAAATTTTAATAATACGATTATTAATAAATTTAAGTCGATGTAATTTTTTTTTTTTTTTTTTCGTCTAGTCGATAAAGTGTCAATATGATCTATCTTAGGTTTATTATCCGTGTCAAGTTGACAAGTTGGATTTGAAAACTATCTAGTTAGTATAAGTGTATACATATGTAAAGTATGTACAAGTGTATATGAAAAGACTAGAAGACACTAGAGATCGCCGATAATATTTGAGTTGTCGAACGCCATCGAGCGTAAAGAGGATCGTACTGGGTATAGACAAGAGCGAAGGTTCTGGGTTAAGTAAGTGGTTAAGAGGCTGATGCTGTGGCACGGGTAATGGAATAAAAACACTCGACCCCGATGTCGCGATGGAGAACGAAGACTTGCAAGAAGAAGGAGTCTTCGTGATCTTCTCTCAGGACTACAGAGACACTACTGACTCTATAGACTTTTCACTCAACCTTTTATCATTTTACTTTTATATTATTATATTTACTTTTTTATTCTTTTAATCCTTTTATAATGTGTCTGTTAAATTATCCGCCAAAGTATTTTTATACCACAATTTATTGCTACATATTTTAATATAAATTCTTTTATTTATTTACATATATTTTTTTTTCGCTACAATATTCCGTTCGTTTATTCTACAAACGAAATTATTTAATTAATGTGTGACATATCATACACAGGCATTAAAATGAGTGGCAACAGGTGTTAAGCGCTAAAAAAATTACTTTGATCTTTTTAAATTTATCGTTATAATTTAAACAAATAAAATTTAATTACCCGGGTTTGAAAAAGAATAAAGAAAGAAATAGCTTTAATATTAATATGAAAGAATTAATTTTCCCTCGTGGATTATATTGTTCGAGTCTCAAAGAACTCAGACTCAGACTCTTTTTTTTTCGTCAAATGATTTAATTTTATTATACTTTCTTTTTATATTTGCTTTCATAATTAGTGGTAGAGTTAATTAAAAATTTAATCAATTGTTGAGTTTCACAAATTTTTTATTTTTATGAAAAAAGTGAATTATTTCATTTGTTAATTAATGACATTTAATACGTATGGAATTTTTGATAAATTAAAATTATGAAGGGAAAAAAAGCCTCAAAAATTTTTTCAAATTGTGAATAAGGTCAACACAAATGGGGTAGAGCAGTTTAAGCCACCTAAAATTACTAATAAAAAATTTTCCAATTCGAAACCAGTGGTAAAAATTTTGATTAAAATTTTTACAATTAATTATTAAAAATATATTACATCGATAAGAATGTCAAATTATAGATTCAGGATTTTGATGTGAGGATTATTTTTACCATGAGATTTTAAACTTTTTAGGCAGGCCCATTTTGTTCCATATTTTGATTTTTTTTTCATTTCTGACTGGGTCATGATGACACTAAATAATTATTTAGAGATTGAAAAAAATGTTATCCCCTCCCCCCACACACACGCATACGTTGTCACCTATTGAGTAAGAAATCAAATTTTTTGCTGACTAAACAATTTTTAAATTCTTTTATTTGGAAAAATATTAAGATTTTAATTTATAAATTTTGTAGCATCAAAAAAAAAAAAATCTGAAAAACGGTTGACCCTGTAGGCGAAACTCCAAATTTTCCGCTAATTTTGAGCTCAAAGTTCGAAAACATCATTATAGATAAACTTTTGAGCTCTTCGATCTCAAAAACGGGTGGGTCGAAATAAATATGCATTTTACTAAAAAAAAAAACGAGGACTAATCGTTTTTTTTTTTAAATATTTCATCGCTGACATTTTCGAATAGACCGATTTTTCGTATGAGGTAGTATTTCGACCTGTTCTAAAATTTTTTTGATAATGATATTGAACAAATGATTCAATTTTAATGGTTGAGGTGGCATTCGACGCAGCTTCTAGGGTTTTAGAACTGATTAGATTTTGGAATGATTCCTGAAGTAAGTAAGAGTTAATTTGAAAAGAACATTTATTCAAAAATAGTGTACTAATAATAACACAGAACACAGTGTAGTAATAATAATACAGAACATAGTGTACTAATTAAGCTTAATTCTTTACAGATTGTAGAGATTAATAAGCCACTTCGAATGCCACCTCAATGATCTAAATCGGTTAATCCGTTCAAAAGTTATAGAATATTTGCATACATGCATACATACGTCCACACATCTAGGATATTTTCTCGAAATTAGTCAGATTAGCTTCCTAGGACGGCAAAACATCATCTGTTGAAAACTCGATTTTCGAAAGTCGAACCAATACCAATAACTATTCTGTTTTTTTGAAAATTTTCAATTTTTTTAGCGGGAAATTCAAAAAAATTACTTCGAAAATCACGATACGAAAATGAAACAAGATTTAAATTACAAGAACAAGATCAAAATTATGCATGCCGATCCTCAAGTCAAGTTACTTATTGTATATATTTCGTCGAACATATAAAGTAACAAATATAGATGTATCAAAGAATCCAAGATTCAAGACCCAGGGATGGGTTTCGGTCTCCGTAGGCGGAGCATCGTCGCGCGTCGTATCCTTGCTTTAAAACCATGTCGTCCTGCCTCCGTAACAACTGGTGGGGAACAACACTGAATGCAGTTTTCGTCGAAACATCGGCAGGATATCACGTGTTAAATTACGCTCTCGTTGTGTGTATTTTATAATTCCCACGTGACACGCGTATCGCGATTTATTTCACCCACAGTTTAGTGACTTGTTTTATTTTAAATTTTATTTGTACCCATTTATTCGCAACTATAAATTTTTATTTTAGTGATCAATAAATTTATTTTTAGTCAGTGATAAATTCATTTTTTTTGTTTTGTTTTTGAAATAACTTTTAGGTATTCATTAACAGAGGATTATTCATAATTCTATTGTCAAGGTATTTTTCATTGTTATTATATTATTATTATAACTTAAAAAAATACATTTTTTTTTACTCAATCTCTTTGAGTACGTTTGCTTACCTAGTACCTTTTGGATTAATTCTGTAAATGTACGAGTCAGCATTTTGATTCACGTTCTAATGAACGACTCGTTTCAAGCTGATTGCTTGACGGTGACATTAATTAGGATTTCATGTATTTTAGTTTTTATTCAACAATTGTTATTTTATTTTTTTTTGTTTTAATTATTATTTAATTTTTTTAATTACTATCCTTTTGACTTTGTTGTCACGGACATTTGTTCTTTGTTAAGCACAATTTAGGAATGTGACTATTGTGTGGAAAACTTCAAAGAGAAATGCCAGACGTGTTGAAGCACGCGTGTAGTTGAGTCAAAGAGTGACTGACCATAAGTGCTATTTACTACTTATTTCGTTTTACTTACATATACGGGTCATTCCAACAAATAAAATTTATTTTTAAGTGTGACCAAGGATTTTTTCCAAATTTTACGGAATTATTCTTTGCATCAAAATAATTACTTTCTACAAATTTGAGCTCTTCATATTGAGTACTTTCGTAATAATGATTTTGGCAATTTTTTTTTTTTTTTTTTTTTCAACTTTTGGGTTAATTTTCAATGAAAGTATTAATTGTTTAATGTAAGAAATGGAAAACCCTTAAAAATTAAATTAAAGTGAAAAATCGATTTTTATGGTCTTGTGGAAAGTTCTATTGCAAATTTTTCAAAAAAAATATACTATGTATATTTTTATAAACAATGTTTGTGCTCCAAAAAAGTTGTAAAAAAAAAATCGTCATTATTCAAAAAATCATTACTCCAAAAGTACTAGGCCATATTAGACCATAAAATTTGCAAAAGATCCGCGGGGATCACACTTTACATTCGATGGTGAAAAATTTTTCTTGCGCCAAGAAATCCTTCTTTTCTGTGTATATGAGAACCCAATTGAAATGAGATTCTATACATTTTGTAGGCATCCGGAGTAAAATAAGATCATTATTAACACAAAAAAAAAAAAAAAAAAATAAGTTTCTATTCAAAAATATTTGATCACAGTTTGCATAAAAAAATGAGGCGTTGATCAGCTAAAACAGTGTGACTAATTAAAAACTTTAAATAATTTTTTTTTTTTTTTCCAAGTGTTTGTAATCTGATTTATTTTATTGAGAATTGGAAATAGCTGACTTTAAGGTAAAATGAATTACTATTGTAAACAAAGGTTTTGTTTGGATGTGTTGATTGAAAAAAAGAAAAAATCACTTTACCTCAGGTCAGTTTTGTTTTTTTTTAAATTATTCTGATAACCAACACCTTTTTACTAAAAACTATGAATAGTTCTTGTCTTGAAAAAAATATATATACGTGTAAATAAAATATCATAAACCCTTTGAAATAATTTAAAATAAACGAATTTGTAAAAAAACTTTTTTTGAAAGCACGAATTTTTTATTATTTTTATTTTCATAATAAAATTTAAAGTGACTTATTTTTCAGTGGATAAAAGCAAAAAATGTACAAAAAACACTGACGACATTTTTTTTTAGAACGAATGCGAATCGTTTTCAAGTCTCATTCCCTCTTATATAGAGTTGATTTTTTTTTTTTTTTTATTTTTGCTTCACATTCTAGTTACGTGCTCAGTTGTTTCGTTTTGTACATGCCTATGTCTCTCACTTTTCTTGTGTGGCTTACTATATACATATATATACATATGTATGTATAAATGCACTCTTTTCCTCTACACCGACGACTACGTGCTTTATAATTCAATACTCTAAAAGATTCATGGAATTTCGAATAACATAAATCACTATTAATATAAAAAATTTAATAAAATAAATTTATTTCTATTATCTATTTAAAAAATTCAATTAAGAAATACAAAAAAATAAATATAAAAATTATATAGGTAATAAATTTAATGTAGAGATAAAATTTTAAATTAAAGTCATTTAATTATTGTTAACTTCGATATTAAATAATAGCTTAATTATAATTTTGGGTGGGATGCATCTCTACAGAGAATTTCCTCACATCACGAAATCTCACAAAATATTTCTCTATACAACTCAACTCTACATCCTCGCGTTTCTACAATAGATTAATTTAACAGGGTTCTATCTCAACATAATATCTCTCATACAAAAAATTTCTACGCGAGAATATCTCTTACTAATTATTTATCTTTTATTTTTTTAACAAAGTAGATTAATTATGTAAAATAAAAATTTAATGAAATGAAACTAAATTATTTAAATAATAATAAAGTGACCAATCATATTAAAATAAAATCGGACATATCCGGGCGTAATTATTTTACAATTGGTGGTCTTGTTTTAACATTTTGTATAAATTTATTATTTAATTAATGTTAACTGTGGTACTATCAAGAAATAATTAAAAATAAGTGATGATGCAGCATGTGTCGCTGTTCGTGTAAGACCTTTTGTAGAGATTTTCCGTATGAAAAATATTATTATGTAGAAATGGAATGCTATTATATTAATTTATTGTACAGAGTTGTTACGGTGTTGTAATTAACATCTACCGAAAAAAAAATTAATTTGTTGGCGTAAAAAAATTTCACACAGAAAAAAAGTATTTCTCGAGACAAGAAAAATTTTCCATTATAAAATGAAAATAAAATTTTTTTTGGCGCGAAAAATTTTCATTTTGAATTCGTAATGCAAAAAATTTCTCAGGGCAATTAAAATTATTTTGCATCAAGAAATTATTTTTTTCTGTCCACTTACCGCAAGAAATTTTTTTCACTGTGAATCGAAATAAAAATTATTTGGGGTGAGAAAATTTCTTGTGTCAAAAAAGTTATTTTTTTTTTTTCTGTATAGAGTTGATTCGTAGAAAAAATTTTTTTGAAATTTTATGCTGTATAAAAACGCTACACTACAATTTTCACTGCTGTAAATAGTTTATGCATGAAATAATTAAAAAAAATAAAACCAAAATAATAATAACAACAAACTAGAATCGGAGTAAAAATGAAACTAAAATATAAAGCAGTGCAACTAGACTTTTAATATGAGACCACGTCGAATGGATTAAATTTTACAACCGTAAACGAATAATAAACTCTATATACGAGGGATAAAAAACGAGACAAAATGAGTAATACGAGAAGAGTATAAGGGGTGATTTGTGGTGTTTCAGTTTGCCAGTATTAAAACTAAAGCGGAATCGTTTAGCACGCGATTGTGTCGTAATTCTAGCCTCGGCATGCCAGTTTAACCGGCACGATATTCCCATCTTCTTCTATGTACTATACCATTCCTTTACTTTATACTGTATTATGGCATAGACGGCAATTCGTGTCGGTCTTTGACGCAGAGAGTTACGCGTACAACCTATAAATGTGTACATGTATAGCACACGTTATATATAAGACAAGCTAAATGTACACACGCTAATGTTTCCAGTATTGAACATAAACGTATAAATATATATACATATATATAACTAGGTGGATGGATTAGTATTATATTGCAAAAGGTATATAACTGTGGACATAAACACGAGCATTGGGAGCATGATCGTTGGCTACTTGGCACGCAAACAGGGTTAATTGATCAGTGCATCGTTTATACATGCGGTACTTACATGAGGGTTCACGTCTCACGCTATACTATAAATTGATTACAATCATACAAGAGAGTATCGTTTAAGCTAATTTTATTTCTAACTGTTTGAATAATTTCAATTAAATAAATTCGATAAAAATAATCTCTTCAGAAAATCTTACGAAAACAATTTAATACCATATAATTTTATGACATAAATTCACTATTTTGACTTATCGGTATGGAAATCAAAGTTTTTTATGCTAAAGGGAAGCTATTAGTTTTGGTCTGATTTGCAGAATTCTAATGTCTGATTTTTCGATAGATATTCACTTTTTTAAGTACAAAAAAATCATTGAAAATTTTTGAAAAAATTTTATCGTACGATATCTTTTAAATGAATCAATGAATTTAAAAAAAAAATTGGTAGTAATCGAAAGAATTTATCCATGTCAAGATCTTATCAAGGTTTCAAATCAATGATTGATTAATCGATTACAGTAAATGGAATAAAAAAAATTACACATTTTTTCTTTTTGTGTTTTTTTTTTTTTTTTTTCAAATAACTCGAGAACGAGCGATTTAAGAACTCAGATTTAACTTGTGATATCTTATGATAAAAATACACTGATTGTGATCGATAATATTTGATATATGAAAGAAAACAGTATCGTTAATGCTTGAAAAGCTAATTCAGTCTTAAAGGTTAATATTGGGCTCAAAGATTATGAATACATTCTTATAATAAGTTCAAGTTCTTTGAATTTGAAAGTCGGGTTTGCGGGTTAGACTAAAAGATCAATCGTCTTTTAGATTTTTTTGTTAAATATAATAATTTCATTTAAAAAATCCATTGATAAATTAGATTATTTAATAGCTTTAATTATTTTGATAATTTTAATTTTATAATTAAATTTAAAAAAAATAGTTTTGTTATTTAATCAAGCTTAAAATGTTAAACAAAGTCATTGTTACTCAAAGACGGCTGTTTTACTGTTTTTAGCTTTTATACTATTTATAATCCTTATCAAGTGTTCATTTAAAAGATAATTAAATTTCCCAAAACTTTGTTATCAATAGAAAATTTACTAGAGTTAATAGTTTGAGAGCTACGAGTAATTAAATTTTATAATCTAATATTAATTACAAGTTGAAAAATTTTAATTACTTAAATATAAATATGTAAATTGCGGACTGCATTGTTTTAGTGAAAAAAAAAAGTTACTAACATTTGTAAAAATTAGTTATTTATCATGGTGTCATCAGAAAAAAAATATTTAATTACCTTCAGAGAATACTTGTACAAAGTACACAATGGTTTACAATTTATAAAGTTCCTTTGAAAAGTACCAAAAAACATTTTTCTAAATTTAAAAAACGGTTAGACCTGGGGACCAACCCCAAAACCTGCTGTTATCGAGCTCAGAGAGCTCAAGAACGTCATGACTAGTAAAATTTTGCGAAAATCGATAAAGCTTGTTAAGACTTACTTTTGATCGAGCTTAGAAACGAATCGGTCGAGTAATTTATGGGTTATGCAAAATAAAACTAAAAATTTTTTTTTTCAATTTTCATTTTTCGCATAACGATTTAACTACTGGACCGATCGACTTCAAAATCTAATGAGTTCTAAGTCTTGGCGAACCTTTTCAATTGCCATCAAATTGGTATTCGTTCAAATAAAGTATACATACACCCCCCCCCTACACACACATATGCGAACTTTCATTTGGAAATAGTTAGAAGAGCTTCGCTGTACACGGAGAAAAATGTCAAGTGAATATACCTCTGCAGCACAGTAATATTTACATTGCTCTATAGTTTGTGTCCTGTTGCTCTTCTACACAAACTATAGAGTAATGTAATTATTACTGTGCTGCATAGGCATATTTACTTGACATTTCTCTCCGAGTACCTTAAAATGTCAAGATCTGACGAAAACTCAATTTTCGAAAATTGAACTGAAATTAATAACTTCCCTTTTTACTAAAATTTTCAATTTTCATAGCGGGAAGTTAGAAAAATTCATATTAGATTTTAAATTTTCTGCTATGAAAATTTAAAATTTTCATGAAAAGGGAAATTATTAATTTCGGTCCAATTTTTGAAAACTGAGTTTCCATCGAATGTCAATGAGTTGAGGTCCTAGGAAACTATTTGAGCTCGAAAACAGCAAGAAGTTTTGGAGCTGGCCTGCAGGATCAACCGATTAACAGATTTTCTTTTTATTGAAACGTATATATTTTAAAAATGAGTTATTGATGTTTCTTAATTTAAACATCTTTTTCCTGCTGTTTTAAATTCACGAACCTAAATATTAAAATTTTTTTGTCATGCTGTGTACTTATTTTGGTGACTCGGTACATAAATAATTAAACAAAGTGGCCTATTCGTAATGAAGTTCTAATCTTATTAAAAATATCGCTTATGAATAAATTAAATATTTAAAATAGTAGTACATTTATCTCAGAAAAACATACAAGATATAATGTATCGTATTAGACAAACCCCGGTCAGCTAAAATTAAGGTCGTTGCTGTGTTAGCTGGGCCAACGTTATATTTATTTATGTATTAAACAGGCATTATTTATACCGTCCGATGAATATGCATTGCTAGGTGGCAGTAGCGAGGTGTCGAGTGCAGACCCGTCGCTATCACTGGCTCATCAATCACATACAGTGCTCCCAACTCTTCTCTTTTACACTATCTCTGCCAAACATACATACATATAAACCATATATATATATATATATATATATATATATATATATATATATATATATATATAAAGATACATATAGGGTGTTTAGTTACCATTCTCGTTCCACAATCCGCCCATGTCATCCCTCAGACCTTAACGGCTCGTTCGCAATTGACACTAATTTACGTAATTTTTTCCACTCTCCCACGTGTCACCATCGCTATGCATTTTAATCTTTTTATATATTTATTTTATCTGGATATGCAGTTAGATTGATAATAAAATAATAGAGAAGGATCGTAGATAATGATAGAATAAATAAGTATAAAAAGAGCATGAAATGGAATATTTTTTTTGGTAGATTGACATGAAAAATTTAAACGTTAAATTTATTTCCAGATAAAAAAGTAAATTTTTTAAAATTTTAATTGACGTGTTATTAATTTTACATTTTATAAAATATTGCTGGGAGCTATTTTAGTGATTGTTGTATTCAAAACGTTAATCGGATGGATCAATCAGACTGACACCACAAAACTATCCGATAACCTCCGTCATGTAGCCTCGGGATCACACATGGCTTTACGTATAGCACAGACATTGTATGTGACTATTTCTATATAATGTGGATTGTGTATTAATGCCTGTGTGTATGTGGGTTACTGTGCTAATGCCCTGGTATGTGTATCTATTCTCCTTTCAGATTCACGCCATCGCAAATCAGTAATGACCAATTCAATCGGCGCAATTTCATGGATGATGAATTCGTTTATCGCTGCTGCCAATGAGTTGTCTCTCTACTATCATACTGATGATAGATTTTTATATAAAAAGCTTTACATGTCTATCTAATTGCTCTTCTTTATTCAGTCATTTTTTAAACTTTTTATTCCGATAAATTATAAATCCTAGATTTTATAATATATGAATAAAAGATTATAAGGATGGCTCGAAGCTGGTCCAATTTTTTTTTTTTTTTTTTTTTTTTTTTTTTCAAATGAAATATTGAAATAAATTAAGAGACGCTGACTAGGATAAATGTGGGAATTTATTCGGTTAGAATTGACGACTGTCATAAAAGGATTAGTAATGTGAAGTTAAAAATAATTTGACTATTGACGTCAATTGACCATCAAAAAATTTTTTAAATTTGATGACAATTGACATGAGAAATTGATTTATAATAGATTACACACCAAGGGAGGAAAGTAGGACATTCTAAGTCATGTGTATAATTACCTACTGAATATGTGCATCTGAAAGTTTAAATTTTTGCCTCTGTTTGCGGGAAAAACTGCGTATGCGCTAATTTTTATGTGTTTTTCGTAAAAGAAAAAAACGAGGTTCTCTCTAAGCAGGGCAGGAATTTAAACTTTCGGTGCAGGTGTGTAAAAATTTATTTTTATAAGACTACATAATTGTCTATAAAAATTTTGTTGAATTAAATGTTAGAAATATTTGTAATGCATTCATTGTTATCTAGATATATCTTTAATTAACAAAATGAAACGACCGCGGCTCATTAAAACAGTTTTCATCACCAACGTATTTATCCTGATTTCTGTTTTGTGTCAAATTTAATCTGACTGAGTGCTTAAATTTTAAACTCTGCTTTTGTTTTTTATCGATTTTTTTTTCTTTCTATTGAGTTAAACAATTATACTAACACTTTGATTGAATAACCGCAGTATTATGTACCGAACACTTGCGGTTGCGAATTCGATATAAAAAAAAAATAAAATTGAGATATTTTTTTAATTATAAATTTAATATGGTTTTAATAAAATCTATTGAGACAATAATAAGACGTATTATTAAATTAATCCGACAGTACTCAAATTTTGCTGACGTCATACTATTCAAACTATAAAATGTGGCGCAAGCGAGACACTAAAAAGCACGTGGGTGCTGAAATTAATAAAAAAGAAAAATTTCTATGTATTAATGTCTACCTTTTAATGATCGATATAAATTTAAAGTTGTTACAATAATTTTTATCAAAAAAAAATTTTCTCTTTGAGAGACGATAGCTTACCCGACTTGCTTTTGATTTAATTAACTTTATTTAGACCGCTACAATTTTTTAACTTCCCGCTAAAAAAATCGATGATTTTTTAAAATTTCGGGAAGTTATTGTTTTTACCCCGATTTGCGAAAATCGAAATTCCAACAGATGTCGACGTTTTGAGGTTCTAGGAAGCTATTCTGACTAAATTCAAGATGATGTCCGAGTGTATATATGTATGTAAATATCCTGTAACTTTTGAACGGATGAACCGATTTCGGGAAGTTTCGGAACCGGCCCGCAGGGTCAACTGACAGACCGATTTTATATTTAGAAATTCAAGTCGTCTAGGTCAGATCCAAGACAACGTGACTTTATCTTCTTAGTTGGCGTGAATCGCTAAGTAAGACAACTTAGTCAAAAGCAAATCAAAACCGAATGTGTTTTGAAAATTTGAAATGTTTTTCATACTATAAAATTACAAAAGGATTTTTGACAAATATTTTTTTCTTTTTTTTTATTAAATTTCAGTGGTGAGCCATCGTATCCTAGTTTCCTGTTTACGCATTTACAATAACATCCACATTTACCTTTTTAAAGAAAAAAATACTTAGGGTAAAATAATGTAAATAAAAATAAATCATTAATAATTATTAATTCCAAGGTTTCAATTATTCACTAAGCCAAAATGATTTTAACTTTACTAAATGAAATATAAAAAAATATAATAAAAATACTAAATAAAGGCCATAGTGCAACTCTAAAAAACATAAAAAATAAATCAGCACTGTTATGCCCCAACAGAAAATCGGGCAACGTGCGCTGTACCATCTCGTTTTTACTATTTTCTATTTACTGTTGAAAAATCCATTTGAGCAATGAGTTTGCGGTTGCTATGAAGTACTGCATGCCTTTGATAATTCAACTCTCATGTCTGAACCAACCTAAGCCAAGTTGTAGCTTTTTTCCCATTCCCCAGTGACGATAGTAAAACATAGAAAAAAAAAAAAAATAAAATAAATAATAATAATATACTCGTGCTAATACACTCTATCGGGATTCACAGTATTGTGTAGGATAAAATGTAAGTGAAAATTGTTTGAAAATAAATAACGACGGATTTAACGATTTATCCGATAAAAAATAAAAGAGTTTATTTGCCTTTGTAATTAAAATGTCAATGTTTTAAATTAAATGGATACAGTCGGGATTGGATCAAAAGTATATATACATATATATATTTAAAGATCAAATGTCACAGAATAAGGCGAAAGTAAATAAAATTTCTAGTGATATAAAACTTAACTCTCGTAATTTTGCTTATTCGTTCATCCGTTCGTTAGTTCATTCGTGCATCAGTTCGTTCACTGACAGTGTAAGGATAAAGAAATATATATCTATATACATATATATATATATAAAAGTGGAAGGAATAGTATGAAACTCAAGGGTAGAAGGACGGCACTAACACTATCTAGGTTGTGTTACTCGAGCTATGTAAATGAATTTCGTTTAATTATCCGGCGGGACGAGGGGAAGGTCTCCAATGGAACGAAGACCGGTAGTTCACCCTAACATTCACTATTCTACTCCATCTCATCACCCCATAGTCTTCTACACCGTTAGGATATACACATTGTGCAGAAGTGAGAGAAAAAGGCAATGTTCATGCTACTACTACTTCTACTGTTGCTGCTGTGTGTTATATAATATCTCTGTATACTGTTAAAAAGTATCCGTGAATTTGCTACGACGGCACTTTGCCAGAGCTTGTGAATTTCTCTTCTTACTTCCTTCCTTCCTGCATTTTTTTATTTTTAACCGGCTTTATCTTTCTCTTTTGCTTTTTAATGTATTTATTTTAATGTTCTCCGCCTTACGAATAGAACTCTTTAACGTTTCTCACCCAATTTTCCTTAGCATTTTACTTCTCTTTATATTGCTATAGAAAACTTGACTTTTACCCTCTTCTTCCTACGACGAAATCAATTTCTCGCTTGAAAAATTAATTTTTTATATTGAATTACTAAGTCAACAGTTGAAAGTTTTATCTTATGATAAAATATTTATTTTTAATTTTATAATTCTTAGCTACTTGTCTATCAACTTTTTAAACTTCCCGCCATGAAAATTAAAAATTAAAAAAAAACGGACAGTTATTGGTTTTAGTCTTATTTTCGAAAATCGGGTTTTTATCAGATCTCATATGTGTGCAAACTTTTTTTGTCCGACGATATCTTTGGAATAAATAAACCGATTTGAACGAAGTTGACGATAGTCAAAAGAACTTATCAAGACTTAGAATTGATTTGAATTTGAAGTCGATCGGTTCAGTAGTTTTCACTTTATAAAAAAAAATAAAAATTAAAAAATAGTATATTACACACCTAGAGAAGAAAGTAAGACTCCATGATGTGTATACGATTTTTCACTACACCTGCACCTGAAAGTTTAATTTTCGGCCCTGTTTGTGAACAAATTGCGCATGCGCTAATTTTTATTATTTGTTTTTTCACAAAAAAAATCGGCTTTCTTCTAAACAGGGCAGGAATTTAAACTTACGATGCAGGTATGGCGAAATTTTTTTTTTTTTTTTTTTTGGAGTCGATTTTTCAAATTACGTGATATCGTATACTCCAAAAATAGTAATGTCAACAAATTCTTATAAAATTGTGTGGTTACAAAACCCACTGAATGAGTTTTCCAAACTACAGTGAGTAGTTACTGAGTCTACAAATTTTTACCTCCGAATAGTAAACAGAACTACTACAGTAGCAATTAATCTTTCGGTGTCATTTATGCTTCCACATTTGTCGATACGATGACCACAAAGTGTAGTTTAATTATTACTAATTTAGCGGGGTAAATTAAACTCCATTTTTTTACGTGCAGTATCATGGTAATGGTTAGTGTAGTGTATGGTAAATGTTACTATAATGATATGTTAATGATGACCATAGCATTATAGTAACCATTACCATACTTCATAGAAGTCGTTACCAAATTATTATGATAATCATTACCATAATTCAATTACTATATAACAGAAACTTTTACCATAGTTATAAGATTCTTCTTTTAGGAACGGTTACCATAATTTTCTCTCCGTGTGGTTAAAAATAAATATAAATGGTTGTGTGAAAATTCTTTCAGGCTTTTGATTCAGCACAAAAGTATGAGGTCAAGTCGGTGAAAATAAATTCATCAAAGCTCGAGCTCTCTGAATAGAAAAGATAAGAAAAAAAAAATAATAACAATAATTATAACCACGTAACCTTTCATTAATCATAACTTATAACTACTCTGCAGAAATAATAAATAAAATTTATTTATTTAAAAAAAAAAGTATTGCGGTGATCATAAAAATTTTGCAGTGAATTATAATTTTTATTTAAATATTTAGTTATTAAAATAAAAATTAATATTAAAATTTTATGCCCATAAAATTTATGAAATAATAATTTTCTAAAATATTCAAAATGAAACTCAAGTATTATTCACTTTATTATACTTTTTTATGCATACATGAGTACAATATAAAAGGGTCGTTATAGGTGGTTGGAAAATTTCGGTTAGCGCGCACGCGCCCAGTTAGTCGCCGGGTGAGAGGAATTTAATTTAGAACTTGATTTATATTTTAGCTAGCTATAAAATGGGGAAATAATTTGTCCCCAGAAACCGTACGGTGTGAGATGAGCTCTGTAGAACGCGCGAATGAGCTTTTCCAAGTTCACTACACTTGTGCTATGCTCTCATGCTTTTCTCGTTTCCTACCAACCAACCAGCCATCCAGCCTACTCTGCTATCTGTCTCTTCTTGTCCCTATTCTCCATGAATTCTTATATGTTTTAATAATCCACTACTTAAACTATTTTCCATTCGACTTTGTTCAATTATAATTACACTCTTATATCATCATCAATTATTCAAATAGTTTATTAAATATTCAAATTAAATTAGCGCATCTAAAACTTATTATTTAATACCATAAATTATTGTCGTAACGTAAAGTATCCGGTTACCAGCTTCCTACACTGAGACTAGAAAATATTTGTCACAACTAAATAGATTATTTATTTACGATAAATATATCTATTTGTTACAACTAGACACACGCAGAGAAATTTATGGGAATAATTACAATGTATTATGGGAATGGTTCCCATCATGCATGGTATAGTAGGATCTCGTTATAAGACTACGTGTTATAAGACTCTTTCCCTCAATTTATTAAAACTCGCTCGGAACGCTTCCCCTACCAACAACTCAATAAAAGTTTTGCGCCGAAACCTCGCTATAAGACTTACAACCAGTCCGACTAAAATCGAGATAAAATGTAAATACATAAAGATTTTAGATTAAATAATTCATTTTCATAAAGAATACTCAAAATCTCCTGGTATCACATAATTAATTAACAGAAAAGAACGACGAAATTCTATTTATTCATAATTATACATGAAATAGATTCACTGTACATTAAAGTAGATTTTAACCGAATACATAAATAAAACGCAAAACGGCGATAGTCTTATAACGAGGTTTGAGTGCAAAAGCTATTAAACACAATAGTGGGGGTACCCTAGTTCCAAGAATTTTTTCCCTTATAGTCCCGAGCTAGTCTTATAACGAGGTACTACTGTAATTCCCAAAATATTATGTTAACCATTACAATAATATTATGGCAATCGTTACCATATATTATGGTAATGATTCCCATAATGTATAGGAATGATTACTGTTTTACATGATAATGGCTACCAAAATATTATACGATGTTCAAATTAGCAAATTATCTAACTCCATTTTAGAAAATCATCAATTTATGTGAAAAAACAGTAATTTAAAATTTTTCTTTGATCTAAAAATCAATTCCATATCCAGTAAATGTACAATATTTTTATCTAGGTTACTCAAATATTTTTTCTGACTATTAGTATCTGTAAATTGCACAGAATCACCTTCTAAAAAATATTGATAGTAATCATTCCCATAATGCTATGGTAATTATTATCGTAATGTATGGTTACCATTCTATTATATATGGTAACCATTACCATACTCTTATGACAATAATTCCGATGCATTATGGGAATGATCACCACAATAGATGGTTATGGTTACCATAGTATCTTGACAATGAATACCATAAAAGTTTGGGAATGGCTACCATACTATTAAAGGAACAATTACTATAATGACATAGTAACTACAGTAATTGGTCAGAGTAATTGTTCGAAGCATAGGGGGCTTATCCTCATATGAACATAGGAACCCTTACAATGTGGTTATAGGATTTGTTCCTATTCCTTTATGGGAACTATTCCTAAGTATGGTAATCATTACAATAATTTTATTACCATACGATATGGGAACTATTACCATAATGATGGAAATTCTTCTATAATTATGGAAACTTTTCCCAGAAAGCATGGGGCTATATCTCAAAATTGCAAGTAATTATCACCATAATAGTATAGGATGATATTTCATAAACGTACTAGTAACAGTTGCTACAAATTTCTCTTCGTGTATAGTAGTTGATACAAGTAATGTGTAAAGAAATAAAATGTGAACCAAATAGAGCAGAACTATCGGTACAATATACTTTAAGTAACTCTTCTGGCCACTTTAAGAATTTTGATTAGGGGATTTTTACAGAATATGTAAAAGTTTCACGAATGTTTCTATCGGATTTGAAGATTTAATTATACTTATTACGCTAATAATATTTTATATGTAAATGAGTCTTTAGACATAAGACAAAAAAAAACTGAAAATCAAAAATAGCACACCTCGGCTATTCATGCAACCTCTATGTAATTAGCAGTTTCCGTGCTGTTTTTAGAGACAACGAACTTTTTTTCTTCTTTGTTCAATCTTTTATATCATGAATTATGAATTTTTCCAGTATAAAATAATTTTTACGACGAAGTTAGGAATTTATATTTAAAACTTTAAAAAAAGATCATAAATAAACTTTGATGTAAATTATTAATTCTTTCAATAGATTTATCGGTCTTTTTAATTTAATGGTTATAGTATCAGTTTTATGTTCAAATATGAGGTAGATTTTGCAGTTACTATGAAAAATAAAACATCCCTTCATTCGGTAGTATAGACCAGAACTGACTTTTTAAAGATCTACATATATTCTAGAAACGATGTATGTATATATAACTTTTAAATACGTTGAGTGATATCCTGTCCTAACAGTCATCCGCTCCACATTCAATCTGGATTTAATTCGCGTTCACTCCGTTAATTTTTTACAGTGTAGTTATGACTTTTGCTTTATAGAAATGAAGAATATATGGAAAAAAATTCCATTGATTACTGTACTGCCGTGCTAAGCACAGAAACGGTAACTTACTATGGTATTCTTATACAAGTTACCACCTCTGTGCTTAGCACGGCAGTATAGTGGTGGACTATACCTTCAAAATCATAATTTTTACGATGTAGCATTGTCAATTTTATTTAGGAAATATTACTTTAAACAAAGGACAGTCATGAGCTTTTGAAAATTTTTGCATTGTAATTTTTACTTTTTTCTCTTTACGATGTTAACATTGCCATTTTTGATCCAAAAAGTTTTTGTTGAAATTATAATGTTGAATAGTAAAAAATATAACGTACATAGTAAACTTTAAAATAAGACATTTGGAAATTGATGTTAATGAAAGTATAGTCTACGATTACGATGTTAATATCGTAAATTTTAGTGGAATTTCCTTTCCGTGTAAAGTATCCACATATAGTACAATCTGTAAAATAGGTCCGTGTAAAAAAAAATTAGTTTGAAAAAGGTTGAAAAAGCGCTAACCTTAAAACGTGACAGAATGACAAACTGTTTTAAAATGATTTTCAAATTTTTGTAAAAACAAAAAAACTTCTTGTACAGTAGAAAAAGTATAGAATCGAGCGCTTTGAATAGGGAGATGAAAAATAGTTGCAAAAGCGTAAAACAACGTTTATTTATAGTGTTAAGTCAACCATTGTTTTTTTCCTTGTGTTTTCAAAAGTTTAAAAAAAGTTTGAAAAAATTCCGTTGTTGGGTCATGTTTCAAAGTTTAGAATAGTCAACACTTTTCGATCTTTTTCAAAGATTTTTTTTTACACGGAGATGTTTCAACCCTAATTCAATCTTAATAGTTACTATTCATATATTTGAAGTATTTAAATAACATGAGGACCCAAAGTAAAATTTCAATACAAAATTCTTCTTTGTTTTTCAAGTATTTGTAATAAATAATATTGAATATTCAAAAGTTAAATTCAATCAATTAAAGTCGCTTAACTAAAAAAATTTATTTATTTATATATTTTATTTAAAAATATCATTCGCATGACATAAATAAATATTTATTAATCCATGTCCAAATATATGACTTTTTTATTGGCTCATATAAATATTATTTGACTCAACTGAATTTTTTTATCAGTGGTATATTGAACAATAATATTTCAAGTTTTATAAAAAATTTCGAAAATAAAACTAATAACACTTTTCAATTACGCAAAACAATTAATGATCGAATCATAAAAAAATTGTTATATTTATTTATTATTTTTTTCAGTAAAAGTATGTAGCCGGCAAAAAAGTTATTAATTTTCTTTTTTTTTTTTTTTCAGCAAATATAAGGAAAAATATATTTTTTTAAATTTCAATAACACAACTGAAAGCGAGGTACTCGTGAATAATAACTCATTTTAATTGGAAGACCATTTTTGTGTACTTTAAATTTAAATTACAAGGAATTTTATTATTTTATAATTAAATTTGTTTGCTAACATGAGATTGAAAAGAATGGAAATTTAATAAATGATAAACGAACAATGAAAAATTTTTTTTTTTTAAAACAAACTATTTTTTTTTAAATGAATTTAATTAACAAAGAATGAGAAACTGAATACGGGTAATTGTATGTTATTTTTTGTTGAAAAAATAAATAATTAGTGAAAGCATCTGAAACAAGATCCGATATTTCAATTAATAAATAATTAAACAAAAACTTATAAAATGGAATTTCTTAAAATTTTTTTATAATAAAATATTTTTTATATCAAGTACATTGTAACGTGTTGTTTCAATACCTGGTTAGCTACTTGAAACAAGCCAATTTCAGATAAATGCTATACACCAGTTTGAAAATCATTAGAGCAGAAAACTTCTAGTTTCCACCCACTAAATTAGTTTCGGACTTCATTTTAACGGACTCGTGTAGTCGCATTTGTTTATATATAATACAATTTCAAACTTTAAGTGATGCCTTCAAGTCGACTTCAACCTCGCTTGAAATCGTATTGTTTCATCTTTCCCTTCAATATATATCTCATAATGTAATTTTAAGTAAATTCGTTAAAATTTTACTAAATGAATAAAAATGATTTTTTTTTCGTCATACTTATAATGTAAAGTAATTATTTTTTTTTGTTTCCCTAACTTTATGGCTGTGACTTGATTCTCACTCACAGATAAAACGATAAGTTTCAAAGTACCTATTAACACGTTAACGAGCATAATAAGAGAGATTATTAAAATATTTGTGAAACTTAATAGAAAAAAAATTTTTATTAACCTTTTAATTGTACTTTTAAATACTTAAAATCTACATTTACTGTTTTCTCTATTCAAAATCTCTTGTTAACCCTGCTGAAAAATCCGATAGATTTTTATAGCTGTATGTATAAAGCTTATACTTAGCTATAGCATTTTTCATAGATCTCATTCATTCTTATAAAATCTTTTTGGGAAATCATAAAAATCTATTGGATTCTATAAGATTTCTGAACAGAGAAGAAACAATCGAAAAATAGTCATCTTGGCCGATCAGACTTAAAATTTTCTATTGTTTTTACATTTTCGTATTTCAAAGAACTCAAATACGCTATTGCATGTGTTTTTGAGCTCTTTGAAAATATAATACACTAAACGGAGGCACGTTTTTACGTAATGCTTAATAAATATATAATGTATCAACATTTGATAAAAAAAATTTTTATTCAACGCATGTACGGTTATCCTGTTTAGAAGGGAATTTTATCTTCGATGTATGGAATGATATTTTGCAGTGGAATGGCAACAAAAAAAATTCGTTCCACCGAAACAATACGTTCATATTGTGGAAAAAACATTCTACCAAATTTGAACCAAATTCAAAAAGGTTGACCCATCTACTAAAACGATTGAAAGTTTAAACGTAAGACGGATTATTCTCAATTTTTTTGTTAAATATTAACTGATTTGAATCAATAAATACCAAAAAATTCAAAATATTTTCTATAAAATCATCATTTTTACGTTTTTATTCAGTAGCTTAATTACATAATACTTGAACTTGTTTGGAATTTTTTTTTTTTTACGTTTAATAGAATGTATGAAAACATCAATTTTACGCAGCAGCATATTTTTGTATCAATTTTAACTAACAAACAAATTTGATCAAAAAGAAATTGAAAAACGTAATGAATTTTACATTTAAATTTTCAATAATTTTGGGAAATGAATTGACTCTATTGGATATGGCTCAAACTTGTCAGGAATTTCTCTCCATAATAAAAACATATTTTTAGGGTGGACTAAATTGAATTCCAAAAAGACCAAAATAACGGTCACCCTAATGTACAACACATGAATAGATCACAATGATGATGCCGTTTTTAAATTTGAGAATGATAGAGGAAAAAGACCAGACCCTTCTCAATAATTTTTTTTTTTTTTTTTTTTGTAGAAAATAACTGAGCATTAATCAAGTGTGGAATGAATTTAATATAATGTTAAGAGTTGAACAGTAAATAGTATGAGAAAAGCAAGGCACGAAAGCGTGACAAGAGATGATAGGAAGCTATAATCGTGTGCATATGTGATATAAATGTAGTATGTATATGGGAGAAGGAAAACTATAGTGAGAGATTCATTAAGGTTAGATGAAAGTGTTAATACAGTGTAGATTGCCGCTGAGACTTGGGACTTGGCAACACTTTGCTTACTTCAACATATAAGACAGATATATAGTGAACTTGCGAAAGGAAAACATGAGGAATTCAGTAAAGTTGAAGTAGGATACTGAACTGTACACTCTTACTACCCTTACTGTGCTACTACTTTACACTACGGTAATCTTTTGCTTGGGGGAATAGAGGATGCTGTTCTGTTACGTGATAGTGTAGTACGAAGCTTCGCTGAGAGATGTGAAACTACGTAGACGAGGCCATGAAGCTAAATTACGCGACATGGCACGCTAAGACGGAACTATTAGCTAAGATTTAGATACCTCTGCTACCGAAACAACCTCATTCGCAACTGGTTGGGTAACCCTATCTTACGGTCTCTAGTTTCTAGTTTTATACTTTATTTTCAGCTTGAAAAAATAAAAAAAAACGTTATTTTATTTGAATTAATTATAATAATTAATTAACTTGAATTTAAATTACGATAACTTTAAACTATTTTTAAAACTCAAGTTAAATAAATTATTCATGTGTACTCAAAAGTTGTGGATTAGTTGCGTGCAAAGATAAAACTCAAATAGCAGTGATCGCTTGTCGTGTTATCTCGACTGAGCTTCATTCCAAACTCTTGCTCCGTGGCACTAATCACTAGGTGTTGAATTTCCTCATACTCAGTCTCGTTACATGCTTGCCGATGTTTAATCATCCTCTCGGATGAAATTCAAATTTTCTAACTAATTGAATCCCATCATGTAAATTGATTAGCTTTAATCAAGAACTTTCATTAACTTTCACTAGTTTTTAATTTTAATTGATATTCATGTGATTAATTTCTTTTTTAAATAAAAAAATATAAATGCAGAAAATTACTGGCCGAATGGAGATGATTTACTTTTCATTTATATTTTGGAAAAATAAGACAAAGTTTAAGTTTCTACACGGAGAAATTATTCTCCTTTTAAATGCTATAGTAACAAATTCCGTAACAAATTGTCCTCGGACAAAACAACCCCAGCAAAATAACCTCGTTACAAAAATAACTTTGTTATTAAATAATCTGAACGACATTAACTCTCAAGTACAAGGCATAATATTTATAATTTTTCTGGTTATTATTGATCAGCTTATTTTATAATAAAGTTATTTTGTATTATTTTTTTTTCCAAATTTTTGGGTGACCCATTTTACCCAGCTCATCACCAAATTAAATAATATATTGAGTTTGAAAAATTTCCTATATAAATCACAATATCCGATCAGTTTAAATTTGATAAGCCATGAAGACCTAGACACGGAAACATTGTAGAAGGCCGGTGTATGTCACCGTGAATGCAACAAGTTACCACCTCTTGTTCTCCTCTCTCTGTCCCTCTCATCACTTTAACCTCTCTCTTCGTAAAAGCATTTCTATCTAACTTTTGTCTTGTAAATTACTATTCAATTGTTTTTTTTTTTCTTCATTTGCGCTCATATATTTTTATTAACTACTAATTCTTTTCATTGTAGAAAAAGTTTGGGTAGTATGAAGACAGTTTTCACTTGACTGCGGAGTTAGATTAAATTTATTTCACACACCTGGTGTTACTTATTCACGCTTCATTACTACCACCGCAAAGTAACTTACACTAAGATGATGGGAATAATTTAAAATTGATGATTTACTATTTTTTTAATGAAAATACAATTAAAATGTTCTTTAGCTTAGTTAATTATCAACGCTAATTCAAATCCCATTTGCGGTATCATTTTACCACCGTGAGTTGGGTTGAATTTAATACTGAAAAGCTTATAATACCGCTTATCGCTTGGAATGACATAACCATTTTTTACAGTGTCATAAATTTAATTGTTAAATAAAGTATCGTATTTTTTGAAAATAAACTACAGTATAAATTAATTAATTCTTGATTAGTATCAAAGATGGAATAACAAGATTTTCATTTAAAAACACGATTGTTGTACAAATTTTAGATAATTATAACTAAAAATTATCAACTATTAACAGAAGTTCAAATCTAATATTGATGTCAACTTTGAAAGTACCTTCATCTAATAATTTAAAGCTATTCCTTATAAATTTAGTGGGTAAATAATAAAACGACGAACAAACGTAATCCACTACATTGGACGACGTTAATACCATGTTGAAGCTTTAAAATTATTCATAACGTCTTAAGGGTTTATAAGTTTTTTTTTTGTACATTTTTACTCTGAAATCTTCTAACTCGTCATTAGCTCTCGTTATCTTTTCACGATGGATAATTTTACATTGAATAATTAACATTAAATAGATTACATTTAAATTAATGTTCTATTGAAAAATTAATCATTATTATAAAAACAATTTTTGAATAGTTTCATCAGATTACAGGGGAGAGACAGGGAAAACGGAAACATTCGAAAAAAATTTTATGCTTTTCGATTATATTAAAAAGTAAAGGAACAAATTTTTGTTGCAAACGAAATAAGTTTCTTCTTCATTTTTTTAACTAAATAGAATACTTTAATAAAAAAAAATTTGTGTTTTATTTGTGTCAACTAAGTTTAAAAAGTATTGTAATTTGCGTATAAATTCAAGTGATAAATAGAAGAGTTTTTTCAAAAATTTTTGGAAGAGAAATTTACCTGAAAAAATATTCCGTTTAATAACCTTGGGCCACATTTTTTTAACCAGCTCTTTTAGGTCTCGATAAAATACAGTAGGACCTCGTTATAAGACTATGCGTTATAAGACTCTTCCCCTTAATTTGTTAAAACTCGCTCGGAACGCTTCCCTTACCAACAACTCAATAAAAGTTTTGCGCCGAAACCTCGCTATAAGACTCACGACCAGTCCGACTAAAATCGAGATAAAATGTAAATACATAAAGATTTTAGATTAAATAATTTATTTTCATAAAGAATACTCAAAATCTCGTGGTATCACATAATTAATTAACAGAAAAGAATGACAAAATTCTGTTTATTTATAATTATACATGAAATAGATTCACCGTATATTAAAGTAGAGTTGAACCGAATACATAAATAAAACGCAAAACGGCGATAGTCTTATAGCGAAGTTTGGGCGCAAAAGCTGTTAAGCACAATAGTGGGTGTACCCCAGTTCCAAGAATTTTTCCCCTACAGCCCCGAGCTAGTCTTATGACGAGGTCCTACTGTAATCCGAACAAATATTTGAAAAAAAAATATAAATAACTATTTATTACCGAAAATTTTCAATTGGCCACAATGACCAGTCAGCTTGTTTCATTCTTTTTTGCATATTGTAATAATCTCGTAATAGCTTGATGATATTAAATTACCTTATAACCGTGGTGTCAACTTCAATGTTAAATAATCCAAGCTGAAAAAAAAAAAACACAAATTAATATTTAAAAATTTGAAATAGAAAACTTGAATATTGAATAAAAATAAAAATATAGATTTGAAAACATAATTATTGTATTGAACCACTGAATAAATACGTAACCTAATTTATTTAAAGTCAATGAATACAATTGATTTTATCCGTATAATATTAATAACAGGATTATAATCAACGAAATTGAATATAATGAACGGATTCCATGAACTAATCCAAGCAAAGTCAATTAAATATTAGTAAAGTATTATTCGCTTCATTAAACGTATTAAATTAGTCATATATATGTTGATATACACATATAGACATATCAATATATATTAATATTAAACAATAAAGTTTAAACTCAATTATTTGAAGAAAACTTGATACCAAAGTGAAAATATCGAGCATAAGTCAGACTTTTAAACCCATCATCCAAGGCTCTTGAGGTTTTGCGAAGAATATCCAAGCCGACGGTATAATCTCAATCTCAGTAAACATGACGACCGAGAATTCATAAAGTTTTACGAAAGATCATAAGTTCTTCTTGAAAATTCATCCCTATATACTTTTTTCAGTCTTATATTTATTAATCTATCTCTTTCTCTCCCCCTCTCTCTCTCTCTCTCTCTTTCTCTAATATATACATATATATTTTCATATTTACAAAGCTATACAGATATTAATATATAAAGGCAATAAAGCATTGCACAAGAAATATCTAAAAATAAATGAAGTTATCTAATAAATGAGATGAATAAAAAATTCAATGATAAATTTCCATTTCAAGCTCAATCATTTTTTTTCATTTATTATTGGTATTATTTATTTTTAAACAAAATCTTATGACGCCCGAGTCGTGATAAAAAAAAAGTAAAGGCGGCTTAAAATTTAATACTATTATTCTAATTAATGTCCGTGGATTTAACGTATAATCTTGAATTTATCTGTTTTATGCTTTGCATCTATTGATTTGTTTGTGTATATGTATAATGTATACAGAAAATAGGATATAGATAGCAGTTAGTAAATGTATCAACATCAAAGTAGAACCTGTGATATAGCAACACAGTTATTGCACTCGAAGCTCATCTTTCGATTTACCAACGGCCTATACTCTCTACATCCGTTCCAATATATATATGTATATATATATTCAATGTGTTTATATGAATGTATACATTGAAAACATGAACCTCTGAATATACACACTAGTATTTGAAACTGCACCGCAGTAACTGCATACAGATTCTGACTCTACTCTGCTCGGTGGGATTCCACAGCACTGGGTTATATGCTTATATGTTATTTCCCGTATGTGTATACGGATAAAACGAAACAAAAAAAATTTTAAAAAAGAAATATAAAAGTTGGAGAAAAAAATATAGGCTAGAGAATGGAAAGTACCCGTCTGCCGACATTCAACAAAGGATCCCCTATATTACATTCTTTTGCGTCAAACCAACTGAGAATTAATTGCATTCAATTGCGTTTAATACAAAGAGACAAAAGTACGTTTTCATATTTCAAAATTGCTTTGATAAATTTTTTTTCTTTTGTAAGAAAAAATAAAAAAATTATATTAATATGAAAATATTTTTATATTTATAATTCTTTGGGTGTGAAAAATATTTAATTAAATTTATAGAAAGTCCTTTTACCCCTTTATGAGATAATTGATAAATTTAAGATATTAGTGTTTGAAATTAGGGAAAATTTTTGCAAGATTAAAAACATGCAGAGTGAAAAATAATAATACTAATTATAGATATTGTATGTTTTAAGGTAATAAAGTAAAAATTCATTTTATCATGACTTAAATTACTTGTACTTGAGCTACGTCACGTTCCTAATTATCTAGAGTGTCTTCCGTTTGACGAGTTTCCTCTCGCTTTTAACTCTCTGCTTTAAAACCAATACATTTTCCTAACCCAAACTCTCTTTATAAAGTTTCTGGACTTTCAAATACGAATTTTGTGAATTTTAACTTAGCATTGATATTTGGATTAAATACCTAACATACTATTTTATAATTTTTAAATAACGGCAATTATAGTAATTGACGAGTATTTTTTAAATAACTTAATTAAAAATTAGAATGATATGAAAATGATGATAATAATTTAAAAATTTCCTACAAATTTTACTATGGGTGCATTGTAACCCTGGACCATAAGAAAACTGGTACAAAATTTACAATTGTCCCATAGTAAATGGTATGCGCAGACGACACAATTGGGACCTATGCGCATACGTTTACTATGGTACACTTGTAAATTTTGTACCAGTTTTCTTATGGTCCGGGGTTACAATGCACCCATAGTAAAATTTAATGGGAATTTTCCACAGTGTATAAAATAAACTGATTCCAATTATTCTAATTAAAACTGCCTATATATAGAGTATATTCAAACTTAATATTATTTTTATTTAAACATTTTCAACTAATATAAATTTCTATAGTTGTATTTATATATGTCCGAAAAACAATTTCTTAGAACAAATTTATAACAGAGTATTTTTCAACTGTTTAAATTTGCATAATTAGCATGTGAACCCTATCCTGATCAGTGTGGTAGCACACGTTTTCATGAATATAAATTGAAATTTTCTTACGATCGTTTTAAAAAAAACTGAAAATCATGATTTGAAGATATAACGAATATGTTTCTGTAAAAATAAGAAAAACAAACGGTATTTATTTTGTTGTAAAAAAAGATAGAAGTTAGCTACTCTTAACAGTTTTCGAGTTTTCTGTCGTCGCTTGAATCGTGAGAGATAGTGACTTCAACGTTACACTGGGCGGGAAGTTTGAAATCTGGAATTTCACGTTGAGCTGAAAAAGTGCGCTGTACCTCTAGTTTTCATTATATTAATAGAACTTAACATAGGGAGAATCGTCTTTAAAATTGAGCACGACTGCTCGGTGGGAACGTCCTTAAACTATGCGAAAACAGGGTTGTTTAAAATTTATAAGAGTCGAAATGATGAGGATTTTAATTTTTAAACAGAATTTTATATATAATCATCAATTCAAATTTAGTTAATTCACACAAATATTAACCTCTTAATTATTATGTGTTCCCTAGACTTTATTACCTGAGAAACTACTATCCCCTAGACTTTATTCTTCTTACAACCATGTGCCCCCTGGACTGAGATTAAAATATCCCCTGGACTTTTATAATTATGGCAACCTACTTGATCCCCTGGATCTTTGTTTTCTTACAAAATAAGACTTCCCTGGACTTTGGTTGAAAACAAGTCTTCTGGATTTTTATAATTACGGCCTGATCTCCTGGAGCTATACAATGAATATCTATGCGACAGAGAATTTTTACCCGTAAACCGTAAAATACAATTTTGTTGAACGAAGAAAATTTTTTCTTGAACTAACACAGCTTCGCATCTTTTTTTATGTGTACACAATCGATTAAAAATTTTAATTATTAATAGATTTTTATGAAAGGTAACCTGTGAATGATGAAATTTTTTTAAGTCACGTAATAAAAAAAAATTAGAGTTGTCATTAGAGCAAGGTGAGTAAGGGTAAAATCGTTTGAAGTAACTTTGAAGAACTCGTAAGTTCGGATGTTACGAAATAGAAAGAGAATAAAAAATGTAAGGGTTGAAGAAAGAAAGCAGGTGAGTAAAGAGTGAAGTATAGCAGAAATATGGCATAGAATGTAAGAGCGTGCACTTTGGATAGTATGTGCATGTACCTGGAACGGCGATAGTAGACTGGCGTTGGACTCCAGGTGAACTAGAAGCACTTTAAACTCGGTTGAGTGCCCGTTATATGGGTTTCCGAGCATTCTGATTCTGCTGACCACTGCTGCGTCCAACTCTCGGCCCGATTCACACGCTCTACGTGGTCCGCCTTCAAACCGCCCCCTATTTTCTAACATCATCTCTCTTCGCACATGCTGCAAAACTCACTTGACATACACCATCACTCAATACTCTTTTTTAAATTTTTTTATTTTTTTTCCATGTTCGATTTTCAGTCGTATTTTTTCTCAGCGACAATTTTACTTTTTTATTCTTTGATTTCAAATGAAAAAAAAAAATATTTTTATTCGACACATAAATCGATCTAAGGTTAAATGCCAATAGCTTCTTACGTCGAATAATTTTCTACAATTTCCAATATCACTATCGTCACTTTGATGTATCGACATTTTTAACAAGTATTTGCATGTATATGTATTATTAGTTGACATATGTTGTATCAGAAATTTTTCCGTTTGAAATGTGTATTATTTTTTTTTTTATCAATTTGCCAAAAAATTTCTTTTACAATTTAATATTTATTTATTTTACTTCATAAATTCAAAAATTTTTTTCATTACTAATAAATTTTTTTTTTTTTTTAAATATCCACGTATTTTATCGTGGATTTAAAATAAAAAAATTTTAACAATTTATCAATTTAGAGAAAAAAAAAAGATGATGGTAAAATTCAAAAAGTAACGAAGGAATATCAAATTTGCGATGAATTTTAAATTTTCCAATTTCTATTCTTAACAGACTTATTTAAAATTTAAAGAACTGTGATTTTTATCGTCTCATATCCGGGTATTTTTGTAAGTTTATAACTTTTCAAGCTAAAAAAAAACATGGTTAAAATTATTTTTAATAAAATTCTTCATAAATTTTTAATTTACCTGCTTGAATTTTTCTAAACACTTTTTCAAAATTAATTTCAAGTCGATCGTAAATTACTTTGTCCTTTAACTATCGAAAAATTTGTTTATTTTTTTTTTTTTACATTATAGATGTGCCTGAAAATAAACGCGGCAACAGCAAATTGCAAAGTCTCAAAGCCTTCGAAGTGTTATGAAGACTCTCACACTATATATACACATATGTATAACTATATAATACAACTGTACCACAAAATACGTCAATTTTCCAAGCTGACAGTTTTCCGATTTCTCAGTGAGGCCGTGTATGTCACACTGTATGTTGATGTCAAGAATTTACGTTACGGAAATCGATTCTACAACCCTGCGGCTCTTCTTTTGTACCCAAAACTCCAAATAAATATATGTATATACATATATGCACACAGACCCATACCTATATCAATACACTACATATATACATGTAGGTAATGATTAAAATTTTATATGATACCTTTACTTGCTATAACTCGACAAAAAAAAACATCTCGTTTGCAAGAATAAATTTTATCCTTCATCATCTTCAATTCCTGAATCAATTGACGTGAATGAAAATGAAATTCTGTAGTTTCACCTTTTCAGCAGGAAAAAATTTTCTTCAGGCACATATATGATATACCAAAAGTTTATATTGCGAAAAGTCACGTCGACAACCAGCGGGCATTGGGATAAATTTGTAGCAACTACCTTACACGTGTGAAGAATCAAAAATATGTAGACTGAATTGACAAGCTATATCATCATATACTTTACACTAATTTTATTTATTTATTTAATTTGCATTATCAATTGATATTGAAACTTAATAAAAAATATTTTTGAAAATATAATTATTTTCAAAAATTTTATTTCATATTAATAAAATATTTTACCATAAAATAAACAGTTTCTATAAATTATTAGAAATATTCCTGTAATCGTAAGAAAGGTATTAAATTTTTAAATTTTAAAATATTCAAGTTTTTCGTGATAAAAAAAGGAATGATATTTAAATAATAAATTAGGAACAATTACCACAATGACATAAGAACTATTTTCATGTTGTATTCAGTGTAAAAAGAGTGGTGATAAAAATAAACTTATTTTAACTCCACCCGGTGTAGGAGGCGTAATTCAGCGGTGTTAAAATACGTGTTAAACCGGTGTAAACGCGGAGTAATATCGGTGTAAAAGCTGGTTAAACTGCGTCCGCTTGGAGTATTAACATTAAAGATTATAAAACACATGTCACATATACAGATATAAATATATAAATTCTTAGATACATCAAAATTCTAATAAAATTAATTAACAACAATTAAATCAATTAATACCTTTGAACGAATTTATGTAAACATCAAAGTCCAAATAAAATTGCGCTGTATTAGTCTCATGGAAAATGTTGATCAGTACATTAAACTCTATTGAAGTGTCCATAGAGTGTCCATAGTTGCATAGAATGAAAACTACATAAATGAGAATGATTACCATAATTTGTATGGGTGCCATTTCTATAATAGATATTTTGAAAAACCGGTTATCACACATTTGAGAACCATTTCCATAAAATATTGTAATCTTAACCATAAAATTCTCTCCACGTATACAGCTGTAACAATAAAATATTTACTCATAAGTGCAAATTATCAATATATTCTATTATTATCTCTCTATGTATTAAAATTAGATGATGCAAGTTGATCACAATAAATTTAACAGTTTCTAAACTGCAATTTTTAAATAATAATATTCTTGAGATATCAAAGATAATATAAAAAAAAAAAAAAAAATAGGCAACCAGCTACACGGAGAGAAATGTCAAGTAAATATGCCTATGCTGCATAGTAATGGTTACATTACTCTATAGTTTGTGTAAGCAGTCACAGAAGAGCGACGTGACACAAATTATAGAGTAATGAAACCTTTACTATGCTGCATGGGCATATTTACTTGACATTTCTCTTCTTGTAGCTGGATATAAATTTTAATGATTTATTATTAAGTAGCCTTACCCAACGGTATCATTATTATTATTATTATTATATTCAACAATCAATAGAACAACTTTATTAATAATTTATTATCGCAGCATTGTGCTGTACTTTTTACTTAACTATCAAAGTTTAAAATACGCGTCAAGTATTATAACAAACAACAATGTTCATCACGTTTCGACTTTTATGGTTAATAAGACAAGTATATATTGTTATTCATGTTATACAAATAAACATGCATACTAACCGTTAATTATCTTAATAATAAAATATATATTACATAATAAGTAAAAAAGAATAGTTAATGGTTGATGTTGCTTGAACATTAAATTTTGAAAAGTTTAAAAAGTTATTTTACTCATTTATTTACTTGAACATTTTGTAGACTATACTAGAATAATTGCGTAACCTTCGATAGCAGTAAGTTTGTAACTTCGGTAGGTTGGGTGGTACTTTTTAACGAGCTTGAGAAATCCAGTTGAGAACAGTGCACATTCACCCCTAGGGAAAAATACTTTTCTTTCTTTCTTTCTTTTTTTTCTTAACTAATGATTAGTTTTAGTTCAATATTCATTTTTTATTTTTTTATTTTTTTTTTCAGAACTAAAATTTTTCATTTTTACAAAGATAAGCAAAATATTTAATAGCAAGTAAAAAATTAAAATTCTATGTAACTAATTGACATTCGACTGACAGAACTAAATTAGTGTAATGTACTAATATTTATTTTTACCTTAGAAAAATTTTTTTAACAATTTTTCTATATGTATTTGAATATAAGCTTGTTTTACATTAAAACAGTGAATTACGGTGACAACCACATGGCTATCAAAAAATTTGATCAATTTTTTAAGGTTTAAATAAATTATAAGTAAACTCGAACCAGAAAAAACTCATGGAATGTTAATTGATTCAATTAAAACTAAATCGTTGTAATTCTTCCTAAACTATTTATAAATTAACTTCAACTAGTTTTCCGATGTAACCTAAATTTTTTCTGTTAATATTTACTTTATCATCATTAATTTAATGTTTTATCTTTTTTTGTCTAATTAAACTTTTTTCTAATAATTGTTTTTAAGAAAAAACCAATGCTCTACTCTGAATAATTTTTGTTATAAATATAGAAAACAACCGTTACCTTGACATTTTGCCAGATTTTTCGAGCCTTTCATTTTGAATATCCGAGGGGGGGGGGGTGCATTATGAAAATCCATTTTATAAGTTTTCATATGATACCGAATATATCATTTTTTTTCAATAAAAAGTTGTGATTATTTTGCGCTTTAGAAAAATTAATTTTACTTCCATGCCTTGAATTATATAATTTTTTTCTGAAAATTAATATCGGACGTCTGATCGATCTTAGAAGTGTTCCATTAGCAACACATAAAATTATAAAACCATGGAAAAATAATATTCCGTCTTTTCATTAGCACTCTACTTTTATTTAAACGTTAATTAACAGCCGTGTAAAAAAATAATCAAGTAAAGGACTTTCAGTACAGAAAAAGTTTAATACAGTTATAATACAATGAACACAAACATAACATTTTTCCGATGCAAAAAAGTAAAATAACATCATCTTAATTAATTAAAATAAAATAATATTTTGTATCCTTCAAGCATCTTATTTTTTATATTATTATTATTATTATTATTATTATTATTATTATTATTATTATTATTATTATTATTATTATTATTATCACTATAACTGTGATAAATTCTCGGGTTAAAACACTATTACTTTTTTCTTAGTTCCTTTCTACTGCATACACTAAGTTGCTTTATGCAAATGATTAAAATAATTATCAAATTGTCTTATAATAGAATACAAATGTTCTGATCGCTTCCAATGAAAAAAAAAAAAAAAAAAAAAATACACCAGTGAAATTTAATAATAATGACTAGCGTAAATGTATGTTTCACTTTCATCACTTATTTGAATATGTATATTGATATGACAATCGTGTATATTTTCATACTGTTTTGAGCTCTCAGCTAATCACGTTACGAATAGTTTTGCTTCACATATTTTTCATGTCTTTTACATTGTAGGGATAAAAAGGCCATCTGAGTCAAAAACATAACATCTAGAAAATAATAGGGCCTAAATAATAAACACTCCCGTACGTTTCTTCATTACTATAATCAAACAAAGCATTGCAACAGTATTGTCTGCAATGAAACTTGGGTTATAATTGATTTACAATTAAATATAACCATAGATAACTTGAATATTTTTATGATCAGGTTCAATGATTTTTTTCTTCTTATTTTACGGGAGGATAATTCATAGCTGCGTTTTTTATAAAAATCACTGAAAATCGAACAAATTGTTTGCTAAATTGACATAAGTTGTACTAAGGTTAGATCAGTATACTTGAGTTAGTTAGGTTATGTTCTTATATTTATTATTTAATTTTAACACGAAGTCTGTTAAATTTACACAAATTTTCTATCAAAATAACAGATTTTATGTGTTCAATTATTTAACATAAATTTTGTGTCAAAATTTAACACAAAATTTCTAACTGCGTAGCGTATTTGAGTCCTCGAAAACAGTATTTCCTTAAGTACCTGAAAATAACAATACTAGCTATAAACATTTAAAGTAATTAGTACTGTATCATAGCTTAATTAAATCCAAGTGCATAAATCAATCGACGACGTCAACACATAAATTATATGGAACAATATCGCACATTAATTTGTGGCGTTGATGTGTCAACAGGCGCTTGTCGTGTCGGCAATAGATATACACATAAAACAAAATTATTGTAGTAGGAGAATGTTAAAGTAAAGCTTCCAAGAGCAAGTCACAAGATATTAGAAACTAGACACCAGACATTAGACATTGTCCTGTCATTGTCCTCTGTACACGACACCCGTTGTACATCACCTGACTAATTCGTTTATGTGGATTATATCTATAAGATAGTATGTATGATACATAGATAGCTAACTTACCCTCATCTAGCAGTATATATGTACATAAACTCAACAAACCTCCAGCTCATTCCTGCCGACCCAGCTGACTATATGGATATACACGAAGAGACAACGAGCTCGACATATCTTTTATATGTGTGTTGAATATGAAATGTGTTTCTTAATATGTATATCCATATACATACAAATACAAATACAAACTGAAAGTTATACAATCCAGCTCATCCGCGATTTTGCAATTTCCTCACGAAACTGTTATTCCACTCGGTACGCCATAGTTATTTCCATTACACCTTCGTGACACTGCAGAAAATAATAGGGCTTCTTATACACTTCACTCCTTTCCCTTTGCTTCTCGACTCCGCATTCTCTCTATTATTTCTTTTTTATACTTTTATTTCATTTTGTTATTTATTTTTTTATTTCGTTACTCCGAAGAGTCAGAGTAGTCACGTATATGTTGAAAATAACTCTTAAACTTTCAATGTTTTTGATATCATTGATATTTTCCATTACTGTCTTTGTCATATTTATTGTAAATTTTTTATTATGTTATCCACAGTTATAAATATATTTGCTTGTGAATTATTAATGGTAGAAATAACTCATCTTCTTGAAAAACGAAAACTTTTCTACAATCCATGGTTTATATCTTCATAAAATCGGTATATATGTATATAGATATATAAGATGATAAAAATGGTACTTTTCTTGTGAATCCGGAAATATATATCTTGTATATGACGTAAGGAAATTGTTTCTGTTTTATTTCTCAACACAATCCAATTGCCGTTGGATGGAATGTCGTGTGTATTGTAAACGTTCTTTTTATATTTTTTAGACTTAACTTTATTGTACAGATACTTCTTTAGTTCTCTATATTTTTCATTCTTCGGGTGTCTACCGAATCCGAGATAAAAAAAAACCGTTTTGATTTCGATTTATCAGTTGTATTGTTCAATGGGTTTTTTGACACTTTAGGATCATAGTCGCAAGGTTAATGGATTTTTTAGTTAACGTCTGTGAATTGTTTTCCATTAAATTGTTTATTTATTTATTTTCTTAAATTTGTTTTTGGGCAGAGTACATTCGTGAAAATATATTGAATTAAATTATACTATCAGAAAATAGTTAAGTCGTGTTTAAGTAAACAGGATTTGAGGAAGTAAATAAAATGTTAAGATCTGAGAACAAGAAAAATGAAAAAAAAAAGAATAATAAAAGAGATGACATTGCAGAGTACAAGCAAGCTGTTCTGCTTGGCAGATATTTTAATGGAAGTTTGGACTTGGGATATTTTTGCGGTACACGGAATGAGAAATGAGAGCTGTAAGGATACAGAGGGTGTTGAAAAAAGTTAAGGAGAAAGTTAAAAAAAAAAGTAGTAGGGTGTTTCCGGCAAACGAAAGACGAAACGGTGATGCTTGGAAGATGGTAAGAGCAGTGAGGTGTTCATAATGAGATGTTAATGGAGTGGGTGGTAAAAAAAAAATGCAAGAGTCCCGTCGCGATATCGACAGGTCTTTCTGCTGTCGTTCAGTCAACTTGACTCTGGAAATTTTTTTTTTCTTAATCTTTTTATGTTCTCTCTTTTCTATTATATATTTTTTGTTGTTTTTTGTCCTCTATAAAATCCAGATTCGTCTCCACGCCCTGTTCGTTTTAGTTTGAGACTCTGAAAGACGGTCTTTGACATTTCACCGGGGTCTCTCTAGAGCTGCTATAATTGATTTTGTCTCCGGCAGACTTGTGTCTTACAGCTTAAACCATAGGAAGACCACGGGACAATCAATTTTTTTAGTTGGATTATTCAATAAACTTTGTGCTTTAAATTTATCCTTTAACTACCGCGACGACGACAACCAAAGACGACTATGTTAGAAATTAGAATCGTATACCACGAGATTTTTTTTTAGTTTTTTTTTAATCCTGTTTTTATTGAATTTACTACGTAATTACATTGTGCTGACGTTAAATTCACTTGAATTTAATTAATTGGTAATACCTAGAGAATTTTAATCATCCAATTATTGGACTTTTAGTGACAAAAAAAAATAATTTCCCATATATTTAATGACAAATTTTATCAGACCACTGGTTTTAATTAATTTTTTAAAATAATATATATTATGTTGATTCGAAAATTAACAAAATTAAGAAACTCAACTAATTATCCTTTAATTAAAATGATTTTCAAGCACTCATTTACAAACAATGAAATATTATAAAAAAGTATACAAAACAAAACAAAAATTTATATAAATAAGTGCTTCAATTTTTGATGTAAAACTCTATAGTTTGTGTCCTGCCGCTCTTATACACAAACTATAGAGTAATGTTATTATTACTGTGCTGCATAGGCATGTTTACTTGACATTTATCTCCGTGTAGAAATTCAAATCTTGTTTGTCAATAACTCTTTTTAACTTTAATGTCAACTAGTCTTAGATAGGCGGGTTATAATGGGCGCTCATTGGCTGGGTGCGCGACATCAACGACATCTGTCGACCGCATCAAATAATCCTCAAAAAGCACAGAGAGAATACGGCAGGTTTTTATAAACAAATAATTAAAATTTTTAAAGATCGCGAAATATATGTGCAATACTAGATTTGAAAGGTGGGAAAAATGAATCAGATTGTGCTCAAAAAATTAAGTATAAAAAATTTTAATAAATACAAAATAAATATTATTTTGAACGACATAAGGTTAGCTAGTAATCATAAGAATAACAACAATAATGGTCATAATAACAAAGGAGTTAAAATAATTATAATTACAATTTTTTATATTCAAAAACATTAATTTGCATTAAGTAAAGAAATTAAAGTGATTTCAATTATTCGTAATTTAAAATTTTAATATATCAGCTTCCAAAAATCATCACTAAATGTCATACACTTCAAATATGTATTTCAATGAGCTATTTTTATCAATTCTATATTTAACATTTGCCCTGTAATATTTAGAGTAGTTGACGAATAATAATCATATATTATTACTATTGAATTTAAAAAAATTAAAAATTTTTTTGAAAATCTTCAAATTACTAAAATCAATTAATTTTCACATGTTGATATATTCAACAATAATTTACTACAAGATAATATCATGTATTTGTTTATAAAAATGTTTCGAACAATTTTTTTTACTCAAACCATTAACCGTTATCTATTAATCGTTAATAGTTTTTTTTTTTTTTTTTTTTTTGTTGTTTAATGTGAAAAGAAAAAAAAAGAAAAAACCATTTTCACACGGACAGGTGACAAGTACAGGAATAATACAAAGTTGTTGCATTTCAAAGGGTGACGTTTAAATGGTCTGGTTATTAATCAGGCTTGACGGTAATCGTTCGTTACGTACCATAACAATAGAAATGACGTGTGTGCTATCGAGAAACAACACGAGCTTGCGACCATTGACGATTATTCCATTATACTATCCTATGTATGTATATATAACTATAAATGCTCACTTATATATACATACAGGTATACAAACTTATAAAATTAATATGTATAAACATAATATTTTTATACGATAATTACTGAATGTTATTCATAAATAAACAGAGATCAGAACACTATTTTTTTTTAATGCTTGACATTAAAATGGAAATAACTAGAAAACAATGCGGAGTTTTAAAAAACTTCATGAGAGATAATTTGTAAAGAATAGAATTGTCTATAAATTAAATTCTACGACATTTTGTGATAAGTCTAATAGTTTCGTCGGAAAAGTAAAAAGATCTGAAAATTTACTATAAATTTGACTTCAAGCTTCAATAACTTTTGAACAGATGAATTTATCAAAAATGATGAGACTTTTTTTATAGAGTGCTTTATTCCATACGAAATTATGTCCTGAGATTATCTGTATAATGAGCCATTACCGCAGTATACAATTCTAGATTTGAAAAAAAAAGTTTGACATCTATACTGCCATTCTATTATGTCGTATCCCACATTTAGGAAATTTTTCAGGAGACGATAAAAACGTTTTACGGTTGGCAAAAAAAATTATTTGTATTATGCTTACATTGGTATAACCTACAAATTTATTTTCATGTTTTCATAAAATACAGGCATTTGTAGTGAGTAAATTTTTTTGAATTATATACTGTTAGAAGAGTCAAAAATTATGCATCATTATCTTCTTACTCATGTCGTTAATTGCTTCCTTAAAATTAACTTAAAATTAAAAATGTTAAGCGTGACTAAACCTATACGAATGTAGGATACGACATATTAGAATGCGCGAAAGTCTGCGCGTGGGATACGACATTAGAATATTTATTTAAAAATACTAAATAAACAATTTTACCTCTAAAATTTTTCCATAAGCTGAAAATGTCAAATTTTGTGGGGTACGATATGTTAGAATGGCAGTATCGACATGTTATTAAATGGAAAATAGAAAACTGAGATGAGCGACCTCTAAATATTAATATTAAGAGCTCATCTTTTAACAGGCATCTTATTTCACCTCCCTGCAACTATTTAATAGGAGGTTTCACGAAAAAAAAATGACTTTTTTGAATCAGTCTAATATATATGCCATTGAATTTTCTTTGCAGATAATGTTCTAAATAAAATTAGATCGAAAAAAAATACTGAATAGATTTTCAATAATAAGTATTATAGAATTATTATAAATAATTGAGAATTATCATTTTATAATGTTATTTGTAATAATTATTTAGGTTACTAATAATAAATTTAAGTCAATTTATGAGTATTCTACAGTAAATCAATTTATGTTTAAATTTTAACGAGTTGCTCATGATTAAATTACATTTTAAAAATAATTTTTAATGAAGAAAATTAGAATCAGTAAAGTCAATGTAGATGTTATTCAATAATTATTGATTATTGGTTATTGTAAACCGATGTTTTTATCATATATAATTCAAATTCATCATATATAATTAGAGAGAATGAAATCTTAATAAATCGTATCTTTGATTGACGTAATGTGCTCCGTTAATTCTCGAAGACGAATCTAGGTCATTAAATAATTAAAAGTATCCAATTACAATTTGATAAGTATCCTTTTATGATTAATCATTGCTAAAAATTCATTTTGAATAAATATATAAAAAGGTAACAAAAATATTTGTTATATATGTTGTTATAACTAATATCAGCTGCCTTTGAATGCAAAGATAAATATTGTTGTTCAAATATTTTCTACTAGGATAAATTTTTCATCAAAATATTTATTTAAAAAAAAAAATAGTATATCAATTGAAATAGACGATTGAAACAAACATCAAATAACCATACATCCAGATATTTTATTTATATAAAGGAAAGATTACGTGGTAGTAGAATGCAAAAAAGGATAAACGTTATCGGTTGATTATTTTTAGTCTCGATATCCTCAGTGTCGCTTGCACGCGTATTAGCCACCGTTCACTTTATCTACAAAATCCTTTACATTACGATAGTATAAATACTATCGCAACTCAATGCGTAGAATAATTTTTAAATGAAAAATTAATTCAGACATTCAATTAAATCTAAGTGGGATATATTTATATTATGAAAGTGCGTACATTCATATTTGAAAAAAAAAGATGTTAATTCTTTTCAAAATGACATATTTATAAATATATAAGATGGCTCGAAAAAAATTTTGATTTTTTTTTCGCTCTTATTTTTCGAAAAATAAGTGTATGGTAGAAACACAATTTTTTACCAAATTTGAGTTAAAAAATTTAAGTTTAAGAGATTGCTGAAGAATTTAAAACAATTTTTAATTATAAATGAAATCGTGTTCCATTTTTGGAATTTTTGTTTTTTGGTTACAGCAAATATAACTATTAGGAGTGTGCGAATTGGGTTCAAATCAAATACAATTATTTGATTCGAATTTTGAATCGAATAATTTGAAACTTTTCGTATTATTTGTCAATTTTAGAATCATCCAAAAGTTTTCGAATTATTTGTAACTTTTCAAATTTTTCATTTAGAATCGAGAGTACAATGGAAAGCTTAATTTTTAAAGTAATCAAAAATAATTTTGTCGTAGATACGTGTCTGAGCTCTATTTACAGCTGACAAAAATTTGAATTATTGGAAAAACTATTAAAATTTTAAATCATTCAAAAGAAAATTTTGGAATAATCCGTAAATTTTCGAATAATTAGAGAATTTACTAATAATCCGGAAAGTTTCGAATGATTCGAATAATTCATAAGTTCGAATCACTCGCACACCCTTAATAACTATATACAAGATGTTTCATACAATACAAAATCTGAAATAGCTTTTCTTAAAATATGAATTTTTGAGGTGAGTCAAAAATTTAAAAAATTTCAAAATTTTTTCACGTTCTCTTAAAATTCAAATTTTAAGGTAAAATTATCAGAAGATCATCTATTTTCTATGAAGTAACATCCGCCGTGGCAGCAAAAAAAACACTCCATTTTTTTTACGTTTTAAAAATTTAAAAATTCCCGAGTGACTTCTTGTTAAAGTCTAAGCTCAAACGTGGTGAGAATTTTTTTTATCATACACTAATTTTTCAAAGGGTGAGAGTGGAAAAAAAAATTCAAATTTTTTTTCAGCTATTCTAGTACATATATATTAATGCCACATTTAAATATATGAAGATATGAAATGAAATAAATAGTTAAATGTCAAGTTAGTAAACATAATACAATATTTTGAACGTTATGAATTACAGGGATGCTCGAAGATAAAAGAAGAGGTGAAAGACGAGTAGTACGAGTAGCCTGGAGGGCAAGAGAAATCGTGGAATAAAATTTCATCGACGTCGTTCTTCATCTAGTTTCGCTCTGATGCCGGATGCGTCAGTCGTTTTGGTTACCCGTGCTTCACAATGCTTTGCCATCGCACCTTCGTCAGCCTGCTGACTGTTTTAGGTGTACCAATAGGTAAATAATACTTTTTTTTCATTTATTTTTAAGCGATATAACGATTTAATAATAGTAAATAAATAAAATAAAAATATACTGATGTACATAAAAATGTCGATATCTTTTTGTAAAAAATATTAAATGTCGAATATTAATATGGCCATTCAATATTTTGAATTTTTCTGAATTTACAATCCATCAAATGAACGCCAAACGAAAGATTGGCTGATCAGTAACAGCCATCCGCGATATCAAATAGATTGTGAGGACATTCCGACAGCTGTTGGGTTGAATTTGGGTGGAAGTGTCACTCGCAGCTCGTGGCATTTGTCGAGAGATCGTGGATGTATATATTGTATTTACTGTAGGTATACGTAGGAATATAATATAGATACTAGTTGCAAACAGTTGTATTAGCTGAAACTTCTGCTTCTGATGTTTATACACCGATACAGCTGGACTTGTCACACAAATTAATTTACTACAAATGTTAACCCGCTGTCTATGATCGTTCTATCATTTTTAAAAATTTCATTTATTTACTCCTTAAAAATGAATTAGTGAAATTCACAGAAAATTAGTGGATGGTCATTATTCATCCAGCTATACATATATTACTAATTTAACCACTGGTATGCTTATAGCTGGTTTCTAGAACATATTCACTATATCACAGTGAATTTCAATAATTCATTTTTTTTCGAGCTTAGACAGTTTGAAAATGTTATTATTGATAAATTTTTGAGCTCTTCTAACTCAAAAAACGGCTGGACCAAAAATATATACATTTTGCTGAAAAAAAGTAATTTTTGATTTGATCAAACTTAGAAACAAATCGGTCAAGCGATTTATGAGTCATGCAATAAAAACTTACAAAAATTTTTTTATTTTCATTTTGTAGCTTGTAAACTACTCGACCGATCAACTCCAAAATGTAATAAGCTCAAGTCATGATGAGCCGTTTCAATTGCCGCAAAGTACGTTCAAATCGGTTGATCTATGTTAAAGATATTGTAGGACGAAAAAAATTTATACCCGCACATACATACACACACGGCCGGACATCGATCTGAAAATGGTCAGAATAGCTTCCTAGGACCGCAAAACTTCGACATCTGATGGAAACTTAATTTTTGAAAACCGGACTGAAACCAATGTCTTCCCGTTTTTGGAAAATTTTCAATTTTCATTCGGAAAAGTTACAAAAAAAAACCTCCGGGTGACCAACTTTGTAGATAAATCGAATTTAAAAGCATCCACCCTAATTGGTAGTAGTGAAATACGAAACACAAAATTTTGAAAAATTTAAAAATACAAGGAGAAAAAAAAATGAGTATTTTTCGTATATTTACATAAAAAAAAGTCTTATGTTGCCATAATAAAAATCTCTATTTAGCATGGAAATAATCCATATGTAAAAATAGGAAAAATACCTATACGAACATAAAAAAAGTATCTATTTTTTTTCTCCATGTTCTATCTCAACTGGTTTGGAAAGAAAATAAATAAAAACTGAAAAACGTAAAATAATTTATTTATCAAGATTCGCTGCATCGATTTGTGTGAAATTTTAATGTGATTCGACATCGAAAAGCTCTTGATGACAGAAATAAGTATAACTACAGAATTCATAAAATAAAAAAAATACTTTTTTTCAAATTTTATTATTTAACGTGATTTTTTATTTCTACCGCAATAAAAAAAACTTGAACTTAAGAAAAGTTGATTTTTTTTTTATAAAGGAGCCGATAGTTTAATGAAAGTTTTTTATTTTATTGTAAAGAGTTATTATAATCTTGAAAAATTTTAAAATTTCAGACGAATCGTGCAGCCAATCCTATTAAAAAAAAAAATTTTTTTTTTTTTTTTTTTTCAATCAATTGACACAGCGGTCTCACACTTTCAGGAACTTCGTACTTTACTAATACCTACATGTCCTTGAAGTATTTGACTGGTGCCGGTTGACAAAATTTATCAATTGATTTTACTAAAAATTTCACTAAATTGAAAAAACTTTCCAACCATCAAACTGCTCAAAGAAAATATAATAACTAAAGCAGTTTGTTTTTTAAATCAATGGTTTTTCTTACGCTTTCCCGGCGTAATGATAAAATCATAACCAATGTAAAATGACAACCTAAACAATCTTGAAGCCAAAAATTGATCGATGGAATAGGATGTGTCATATATCAAGCACAAAAATATAAAAAATGATAAAAAAAAGGAGTAAAAACTATAGAGTCCTGCGATAAGACGTTCACAGGAAAGCGATAAATGTCTTGTGTAAGAAACGGGGGATAGTATAGACAGAAAAGTAATACAATATGCGCGGTGTCGTCTATCCCATCCCATTTGTTCGGTGTACGGCAACGTATAACCGAAATGGAGCTTGCATGCCCATGGCAAGCTGCTAGTCGTTGATAACGACTCGACGTCGTTCATATTTTACACTCAACTCATCAATAATTCATGCTGTGAATAATGCACGACTGTTTCACGTTACTTTTTATATTGCCACAGTCCTGGACCCACTATTCTAACAAAGTCTTCGCCAAAGCTTGATACCGTACTCATAATTTTATATAAATTCATTTTTTTCTTATTTACAGCTTAATTTTTAAAGTTTACTCTCTCAACTTTACTATAAATTTATTTTTCAATAAAAAATAATTGGTAATCCAATTTTATCAAATCCTGATATGTTTCTATACTACATTCAACTTTTTTTTTCTTTTTTTTTTTTAATATATATTTTTATTGGTTGGGAATTAGTTGAAAGTGTTTGACGAAATTCCCAAGACGACAAGAGCAGCCGTTAAAATCCAAGTAAATGTCAAATCGTCTCTACTCTCAGCTATACCATTTCTCTATCACAACTTCAACATAGTATATATATATATATATATACCGAGTCGCTTTTCACCAAGATACGGTTGGGAGTCGATGTTTCCCGTCAAATTAACGAGAAAATGGTATATGGCAATAGCATCCTATGGGAATGAGACCAACACATTTATAGTAAAGCAGTTGAGGTGAAATATATTTGAGTTAGATTGTTATATATTATGCATATGTATACTATATTGCATTTAACTGAATCATCATCGCTTGTATTTTTAGAATACTGTTAAATATGTAACCAAGACATTCTTCGATATTTTACAGCATATGCTTTTGATACTATTTATACTTTAATACTCGTAAAATCAGTGCATTCAATTTATCAAAAACCATTTAAAAAAAAAAAAAGTATGTCATTAAAGAACGATGTAGCGAAATCCTTCAAAAATATCAAATAGTCATCTCTTTGAAAATTTTTATCTCCAAAAAATTTATAAAACTTTGTATATTTTTATCATATAGATATAGTATCCATCAATCGTAAAATCTCAATATAACACCGAGTACATAACAAAACTTTCAAAAGAAAAAATTAAGACTTTATAAAATTTTGTTATTAACTCATCCCGAGTAAAAAAGAAAAAAAATTTGTAATTAAATTAAGTTTCGGTGGTCGGGAAAATTAAAAAAAAAAATGTTCATCCTGAAGAAGCTTGAATAAACTATAAACTGACAAGCATGTAGACCAATAAATGTTAAAAATAGCAACCGACAGCTTTGTGCTCTCTCAAGCATTATTCAAGACAGTACAGAGTACATCTTAGACGACTTCTCGAAACAATCACCGTTATTACTTCCTTGTACAGCTATATACCTTACCCTGTGGCACTAGCATCACCAAAAGTTCCACCACTATTCTTACCACAACAACTGCTTGAGAAAATAGAGAGACAAGTGGAATGAAATATTTGAGGTAAACTTTTGTAACATATAAACATAAATGTAATTGAGATGAGAAAAGAAAACTCAAGTGATTCTTCAGGGATTTATTCAACAAAATAAAATAAACTACGGAAGCCATAAAATAAAAAAATAAAAAAGTTAAGGTCGTAAACGATTTTCCTAATACACATCCTGGACAAATGTCAACATTAACTTCAATATTGCTTTGGGTAATAAAATTTCCTGATGTGAACGCACTTGATCTTCAAGACGACCCTCATCTTTTTTTCAGCTTTTTATTTTTTTCTTCCACGAGTTTTATTTTTTATCATCCTGTCTATGTTTATTTACGAATAACAGAGAGAACAATTGAACATAGTTACGAAAAGCTCTTGGCTCTATTTCATTGTCCCAATCCAGTACCTACATATAAATATACATATATATATATAAAGAGAGAAAAAGGTAGGTCGGGGGAGAGAGGAAGAGAGAAGAACGTTGTACCAACAGTTACCGCAGGGCTCAGTGGGAGTTTGTTTTCCGTGGAAATTCTGTCTGTCGGGTCTGATTCCCCGGTGGACTAGCCACTCTCCTTCCTTCCTTCTATCAGCTATTTTCGCTCTCTTCACTCTCTACAGCTAACCCCAATGATATGAGGTTTTGGTGGTAGTGATACATGTATATCCAACTATATTGCACACACACTTGACAAAATGAACCGACCCAGGAAAAGGAAACGGACGTACGGGTAATTTTAATGAACATCCGTCGCATTCGCCCGCTAATACGATGCGCTATATACCAAGACAAGCGACCTTTGACCGAGGACTATTAGTCTCTAAGGACATTTACCGAAGTAACACGAACACACGGTGATGGCGAGCTATTTTTTTTATTTTTTTTTATCTCGCTGACTCGCTACGGTCGATAGATAGCTAACGCGAGAGCTACGGGCGTTATATCGCAACCAGTCCCCAGAGACTCGTTGCGTGTCATCCGAAGACCAATGGAAATCAGTCCAAAAATACAAAAAATTTTTTGTCCCCATAAATTATTGCAGTTTTGTAACGTCAGCGGAAAAAAAATGAGAATTTAATAAAAATAAATTTATGAATTTTTTTTTTTTAGTTTTATTTTAATTACTTTAACTGAAGGCTCATTATTAAAAGTTGAATTTTTTTTTATAGTTTCTCTGCATGGAAAGAAAATTATGGGAAGTTTTGCTATGCCTTATGGAAACAGTTCCCATACCAATATGAGAACCATTTCTATAATGGTATGAAAACTATTCCTATAATATCATAGGAACTATTCCCATAATTATGGGAAACATTCCTATAATTATAGGAATGTTTCCCATAATTTATGGTCGTAATTCCTATGATAGTATAGGAAAAAATTTCACAAAATTTCGAGAACCGTTTCCATAATTTTCTTTGCATGTGCGTTATTTTATTGTATGATTAAACAAAGAGCACAACTCGGGCTATAATTATCCTAGCTCAGTAAAAAAAAAAAATCCTACAAAGCTCAATAATTTTTTTTTCTAAACCGAAAAAGGTTATCCTTCAAGTATAGTACACAAATTTAAGCGGCAATTTTTTTCCAAAAATTTGTAGTTAAAAAATATGAAAAAAAAAAGTCAGCAAATTATTTTTCTTATTTTTTAACATGTAACTGTTAAAAAATGTTGACATCCTAACAACTAAAGTAATTTCATTTTTATTCGGTGATTTAAACAAAAGTTCTAGTCTCTAGAATATAAGTTATTTTTTGCAGACATTAAAAATGATTTATTTTTTACAGGTATTTTTACACATGACCATAAAAAATTAAACAAAAAAATTCTGAAGTGTATGCAATAAAAATTTTTTATATCTGGATCTTATTCATAGCATTCACAGCTTCTAGTTACACATTTACACAAAATGTAAATATATATATATATATATATATATGTATAACTAAGCCGGTTGATTCATAATAAGATCGGTGACGGTTAGACAACAGAACACGAGGACGTGATGTCGCATTAAGTAGCCTATAAAATTTAGAATTCATGTAAATACGCTCATAAAACATGGAGTGTGATGTTGCTTTGGTGAAATACCACCGTATTTCTCTCAGCGATCCCTTATTTGAATATGTGTACACGTATATACATTGAAACCTCTACCCACATATATAAACATAAGGGTATTAATAAATTTTCCTTACAAAGAAAATATTATGTTATGATTAATCAGTTGATTATTAGCTGATGGAGGTCAATGATAAAACAACAGAGCATTATCTATATGTTACAGTAGTGAGGGGCCTTGAACCAGACTTCCTGTATCCTCTGGAAAATGTAACGATCCCGCAGGGTCGAGACGCAACATTCACTTGTGTAGTGAACAACCTAGGCGGATACAGGGTGAGTCCTTCTTCCTACACCAGTGGAGATCACAGTGGCGCCAAGACCACCCGGGTAACTATAATCTTACCAACATTTACGTGAGATGACAAAAAAGAGACTAAAGTCCGTGCCTGCGATGCACCTGCAAACGACCTTATTGTCTACTGACTGCACCATGTAATATATATAAATATATAAGTGTGCCTGCATTCTACACCAGCATTGCATCGATGCACACCTCAATCAATAAATAATTATTAATATAACAATAATAATAATAATAATATAAGGATAAATCATAGTAATAAATGATAAATAATAAACATGGAATAATTCCAATATAATATAGTATACATAAATCATATATCACAATTTGAATAAAGCACGACGCACGTAAATTTGTTATTCACAGCAATTAAATGGAGCATACGCGTAATATGCACATGCCTGTGATGCCTGATGCTGATTATTTAAATATAAATTATTTAAAACCATAAATAAATTGTGTACTCAATATTGCGTGCATAAATTTTGTTATCAGATGTAATAGATATTTATATACATATATATTTATGATCTTGATACCAAAACTTAATATTGTATAGAGTTTAGTCATGTTCTGTTGGACGCAATTATGAAGTAAAAATAAATAAATTAAACATGCTTTGCACTATTCGGGATTAATGTAATCCACGTGTTCGCTTACGATACTGTATTCGAGATATATTATATATTTATATTTATATAAATAATATATATGTATGTGTAGGTATATACATATATGATACAAAGCTGATGGCTCTGCTGGTCTAGTAGTACGTGATGCGACAATCTTGATATAGCGAGTTTTGTATAGACGGTTTAAAGTTTCATCGTACAAGCCGGCTGCAGTTAGTAAAAAGTTTTCAGCGCGATGTGTCGCAGACACGTTTTCTCTGCCGTGACGACATCGATGAAACCTTTTTAAGTATTCCGCTGAGAAAAGCGTCACGCAACTGTCTAACATGTTAAACTTTTTAAATTATATATATATATATATATATATATATATATATATATATATATGACTATTTATTATTTATTCATAAAAATCATACCAGTTGGAATATTTTTATTTTAGAAATTTTTATGTTTATTAAATATCTAATATAGGGGAAGAAGGGGCAAAACGGGGTACGTGTAAGTTTTCGCACTGAAAAAAATATTTATCTGAGCCCAAGATATCGTATATTTGGATATGGCCAAATAAATATTTAATTGTGAGAAAAATATAATATGTTTGATTAGTTTAAGGTGACTCTCATACAGTGCCCGCCATTTTTTAAAAATATTCAATGATTTAAAATTGTAATGACAGTATTTAAATTTTAAAAATGAATTAAAAAAAAAATTAAAAAAAAAAAAGCATAAATTGAAAAACGGACAATTGTCGCCGAGACAGATTTTTAAAAAAAATTATTTACGATTGATATCAATTCGGAAATAAAATTTGTAAAAAAAATTTCAGTAAAATTTTCATGTTAATTTTAAAATTCGAATTTTCAAATTTTTTAGGCTAGAATTTATTTAAGAAATTTTGTTCAACTCCTAGTAGATAACGACTGTCAGTAATTTTTTTAAAACTCTACATCTCAGTGAAATTGTAACTGCGTTATCCTTTTTTGAATTAATGATTTAACTTTTTTGAAATTAATCAATGAAATTTTAATACTGTTGACAGTTCAAAGTCATTGAATAATTTTTTTTAAGTAAGGGGGCACTGTCTGAGAATGCCCAAAGTGGACTACCCCCTAAAAAAGGTGAAAAAAAAATTCTGGAAATCCAATAAACTTGTTTGACTTCAATTTTTCTATAATAAGTAATTTACATGAAGAAAACCTAAATCTGACATAATTATTGTTATCATAAAACAAGTCATTAATGTTTTTCGACTGACAGTCGATTTTTAAAAAAATTTCAACAAAAAAAATTTAAAATAATACTCAATTAAATTTACAAAAGTGACTTTGGAATATTAAAAAAACAATTTTTTTTTATAAAATTTTGAGGGTACCTCATTCTCCACCTTCCACCCGTTTTGCCCCTCTCTCCCCTATATTTAATATTTAATTTTCACTCTCAATAAAACTTTATATACTTATCATATTATAAATACATATATATATATATATATATATATATATATATATATATATATATATATATATATATATATATATATATATATACCATAATGGAAAACGGAAAATAATTAATTAATGTCCATATTTAGTAAAATCGTTCGTTCTAATTTATCAATAATAAATTATCCTAAATAGGTACTTCTATTTGACAAAATTTACTTTTCTGATTATAAACCGCAAACGATATCTCTTTCTATTATAATTATAATCAAACATTTATTTATTATTTAAATATATATTGGTATAATAGAATGATATAGAGCAATTAATATTGTACATAACAGCCTCAGGGCATGTCACAGTGCATGAAGTTGATTACAATATAATATAAATACAACAATTATTAAACCAAAGGCTGCATGAGCATGTATCTGTTATTAAGTTTTAAGAGCACCATTAAATAATTAACAATTTTCAAACAATGAGTCTAATGGATCACTAACAAAATTAATGCAAGCTCTCATTGTTTGAAATTATATTTTTTTTTTTTTTAAAAGATAAAATAACAAATAATTAAAAACAATAAAAATTTGTGTACAACCCGAATAACACAATGAACAACCTGTTAATACAAAAAGTAATTCAGCCATAACAAAAGTGCGTTTTCTTGTTACACGTTTCGTTCATTAGCAAAATAGAATAAAATAAAATAGATAACAAGTTTTATCTCTGATAAAGTTATTTTTGCTGAAATGTTCGTAAATTGTGAGCGTTATACTCAAATAAAATTTATTATACTAGTAAACTGTACATCACCGAAAGTATTATGTATATAGATAAATTAAAAATGTTTTGGCACATTCATTTAGATAGCACTAATGAGTTTATCGTTCAGCCATACAACAACTAGTTATAAAAGTTTTAATTAATAAATTTATTCATGTATATGCATACTCTGGCCATAGTTTTGTAGAATAAAAATAAATAAAAAAAAAAAAATCCACTAAAGACCAGTAATATCTTAGCATAAATATTACGAAAAAAATGTTTTAAAATGGAAGCGTAATAGAGTAGCCCTTGAAAAAAGAGAATAAATAAATAAAATGAAGTAAGAAAAAAAATGAAGGCCTGTATGTTGTTAAGGGAAATAAACGAGGTGGTAGACTGGACGAAGGCGTCTGGTTCTACAATGAACCACACAATAGAGCACCGAGTTATTTTGCATATGAAAGCGCTCACGGCAGTATAGAATGTAGAGAAAAAGAAAGAGAGAAATAGGGGTGGTTATTTAAATAACCAACTGTGTGCGTATAACTATGACATATATATATTATACATTATACATATACATATATCTGAGGAGCTTTTCAAAGTCTTGTGTAATATAGGACATAGGGTTTTGTACCTTAGGTGAGTTTCAAATTCCCGTGAGGCAGCCACACACGATAAGACGAAAAAAAAATTCTTAGTCCATCACGATACAAAATTTTTTATTCTTTCCTCCATCATCACTACAGAACGATACGGTTAACCGGCTTTTTTAGTATCCCTCGAAAAAAGGCATAAAAAAAGTTAGAAATGAAACAAAAAATGACGAAAACGAGCGAACGTTACAAGTGTGCGTGTCAAAGAGATTATTGGGCTTTTTTGCGGCGAAAAAAAAATTGGGGAGGGTATGAGACAAAATTCGAAATCTTTTCATTTGGAATGGGGATCAAAGGAAAAGAATATGATACTTAATACTTAAAAAATGTAAAAAAAAAGAAAATAGGTATAGATAAAGGTAAAATGATAGCATGCAGCTATATGCTACTTATTCTGTTAGACTTTTTGGAGACGTGATTTTTATTTTATTTTATTTTTTTTTTTTTTATGCCTTTGTACAAACGACAAACGGCATCGATGTACAAATACCCTCAAGAGGATAAAGAGGGCTGGATGTTAGTAAGTCCGTCTTTTAGAAGAATGTTTAGTGCTTGAATGAATTTTCGTCAAATCGACGGGTAAAAACGGATCTCTGAACATACATAATATATAAATATACGATACACTGTTACAGATAATATTAAATAGAAAGGAATCAACTATAAAGTTGAATGGTCTTTTTAAAAAAAAAATTGAAATTGCTTCCTTTTCATCCCTTGAATTTTATGTAGTACTTTATATTAGATCCATATACGCACACATGAAAATATATACACATTAATAAAATTTAAAATACATTAAACGACTGACAATACAGATTATTTTATTGAGGACAGGTAGCTTGGATAAAAGCGGACTCAAAAGCAGTACTGGCAATCCACGAGCACGTTATCACAAATAATGCCCGTCTATCTGTCACCCACAATGACTATAATACGTGGACTCTGCATATAAAAAATGCTAAGCAAGAGGATCGTGGACTTTACATGTGCCAAGTTAATACTGATCCTATGAAAAGCCAGGTACTTTGTTTATATTATTTTATTATTCATGTTAATCTATGAGGTGAGAGCCGGCTAAAAGAGGATATCTTAAATTTTTTATGAAAACAGTTTTTTTTTCTAACAAAATGGGTTAAATCTTAACATTACTTTTATGCAACGTAAGAAAAATTAATTTGGATCTATGGAAATCTAAATCCTGCATTCTATGAGGAGATATATTTTTTTTTTTTTAACACTAACTTTGAAATTTTTTTTAATGACAATTTAAAATTTGTCTTTAATTTAAATGTAAGCGAACAATAAACTACTAATAGGTGTGCGAATAATTCGAACTTTTGAATAATTTAAATTTTTTGAATTATTCGAAATTTTTAAAATTATTTGTAAATTCAAATTTCTGTCAAAAGTATAAGCTGATCAGAATTTTTTCGATTTGAATCGAGTAATTTCAAAAGTGACAAATAATTCAAAAACTTTCGGATAATTCGAAAAGTTACGAATAATACGAAGTTTCAAATTTTAGAAAAGTTTAGAATTATTAGAAAGCTTTTGAATTATTCGATTCGATTCGAACCCGATTCGCACACCCCTATAAAATACCCATAGTATTTGAGACTTACTTAATTCCCCGATAGAATAATTCCATGGTTTCTTCATAGTTCTCATATTTCCCGGCTCTCCTTTAGGTATCGAATTCAAAGATTTAATTAGATTTCTAAGACGGTAAGATTAATTTAAACAAAATTGTGATTGACAGAGCGCTTTCTTGGAAGTGGTCATACCACCAGATATAATATCTGAAGAAACGTCCGGTGACATGATGGTCCCTGAAGGCAGTTCTGCTAAACTGACGTGTAAAGCTCGAGGTTACCCTAAGCCTGAAATAATATGGCGACGAGAAGATCGCGGTGATATTATCGTCCGAGATATTAATGGCGGAACTAAGACGAGACGTAATTATAACCTTAAATATTTTATACTCAAAATTTAATTAGAGAATAATAATTTGAGATAATTTTCAATATTTCATAATAAGCCCGAAAATTTATAATTTAATGATATAATATAATATAATAATATAACTGAAATTATCATTTATGAATAATTAAGATTCATTATTTTAAAGTAATTTTACATATCTCGAAGAAATAATTTTAATCTATTTAAATCTACATACTCTCTAAAAATAAATTAATGAAATTAATTGCAAATCAGTGGATAGTCGCTATTTCTACAACTATAAGTATACCACTAATTTGATCAAAAGTATACTTATAGCTGATTCCAAGTGCATATTCACTAATTCGCAATGAATTTCACTAATTTATTTTTTGGGAGTAGACAAAACTTTAAAAAAATTAAAATTATCAAACAATAAATTTTCAAAATTTTATCTTAAGAAAGATTTCACGGTAATTGTTTACAATCACGGCTCCACCTATTTTCGGCTATTAAAAATCCAAAAATGCATATTTAAAAATTTTTTTTTCTTAATTCTATAATATTCTACTTTTTGGCGCATTTAAGGATATGAATTCATAAATTCATGAAAATCTAATTTTGCATGAGTAAATTCAACTTATAAATTGTAAAAATACATATTTTTTATGTTTTTCTTGAAAATTTTGTAAAAAAAATTTTTTTAGGTTATCATTCATTTTTTTTTCGTAAAACTCCTTCAAAAATAAACAATTAAAACAATATATATATATATATATATATATATATATATATATATATAAATGTTGATTTTCCAATTTTTCATGATTTTTTGGATAGTTCCCAAATTTCGAATATTTCACAATTTACTATTTTTGGCCATACACGGAGAGAAAAATGCACATTTCAATTTTTTTTTTAAATATTAAGAAATAATTGGAGCCGTGATTATGAATAATTACCATATCTTTAATTATTAAATTTTATGCACACATTACCAGAGAAAATTAAATCCATGATTTATTAAAATTTATTCAGTAATATGTTATATTTTATGATATTTAAAAATTATTTGTACCAAGCATGAAAATTTAATTAGTACTAAAAGCATTAATTGATTAAATAAATTATGACTTATTATCATATTTAAAAATGCAAGTTATAAATTGTTAATTTAACACGTCTAAACTATTTCTAGTTTGTGGAGTAAAATTATTTCAACTGTTCAATATTATCTTTAATTATTAATTGCATTTAATGAAAGTTATGTACTCCATTAAAATTTTATTAAAATATTAAGGATTTAAATGTTATTAATAATTAGTTATAAAAGTGAAACAATTTAATAAATAAAATTTCAAATTTTAATTTGAAAATAATCTCAATAAAACATTTAAATAATTTAAAAAAAAAAATGATTTTACTTACAGAAACTTCTGTCCAAGGTGAGATATTGATTCTAACGAAGGTAACGAGAAGTGAAATGGGGACTTACATGTGTATAGCAAGTAACGGAGTGCCGCCATCGGTCAGTAAACAGATGATGTTGCATGTCAACTGTAAGTAAACAAAAATCTCTCAGTAGTATTTGACTTCAACACCTTTGAGTACATTTTCAAATATTTATATAGAACTTAAATCCCTCAACAACAACTACAATAACAATAACAATTGACATTGTAACAGTATCATCAAAAGATCATCAGTATCAAGAAAATTTGTGTAACAGTGTCCCAACTAACTTGTTAACTAGAGAAAAACACCATTGAGATAGTTAGTCTCTTACTCTTAGCATAATTTCGACGTTGGTGCTCAAATATACCCGGCTTAAATTGGCCAGCCAGTCAGCCAACTGAGGTTTAAAACAAAAAGTTTTGATAAAAATAAAAAAAATATATAAAATACGGGTTTTATGAGAGTGAGAATAGCTGTAGTACAAAGTTGGTATACTCGGTTGGTGGGTATACAGAGTAGTTAGTTGGTTTATAAGGGTTGCTAGAGCATTTTCCCTGAGAAAAAAAGTTTTAGAAAGAAACTAGCATTGAAATGAACTAAGCAAAACGAAAAAATAACTAAAGAAGAAAGATAATTAAATTACATTTTAAAACTATGTATACATAATGGGAATGAGTCTTTGTGAAATATACTATGTATATGACTTTAGAAAAAGCGTTCTGGTGGAAATGTGGCAGGTTACTTAAAGTTATACCCAAGGCAAGCCAAGGCTCACGTCTCGTGTCTCTCTGGCTAGCAATATCGCCTGAGGTAATTCTTCCACGGAAATTGGATGTACTCTCACGCCAACCCTACCTCGACGTCCGACTTGCCTTCACCCATCCTGATAATTCACCCTCATTGAATAACCGCGTGATCACGCTAGACTTATATCCCTGATCTGCTGACACAGCCGTTATTAATTTTCTTTTTCCTTTTTCCTTGGTAAATATATCAAGAAAACGTTTAGTTTCATTTAATTTGTTTTTTTTTTTGTTATTTATGGTTAAATATTCATTAGATTTTCATTAAAAATATTATTCATTTTGGTAAAGGAATTTTTGAAGGATGTAGATAATTTGTTAATAAAGTATTTGATGAAAATTAGGAGAATAAAAAAAATAATAAATCGGAAACTTTGAAAATCAGGCCAGTTTTTAACTTGAATTATTTTGGCAAAACGCCTAAATTTCCATCATCAGACAACTAATACAAAAATCAATATATAAATTACATCATTTAAAAACTATATCCATAAAATCTTTTGAAAAAAAAAAAATAATAAATAAAAAAAAAATACTTGAAAACTTTTTAACTCCAAAAACCTTTCAATTCATTCCTCTTCCATCCAACATACTTAACTTACTTTTTTATTACTCAGAGTATACTGCTGCATTCCCAATACTACAGATACTTTTATTCCAACTCCAAAAGTCACAAACTAAAAACATTTTTTTAAACACATCACTAGCTTTGAAACCAAATTAAAAAGAAAATAAGAAAGCGAAAACTATATTTACAATGCGTTTTTACTTTATTTAAAAAATATCTTAATATCTTTGAAAAGATTGATTATTTCATTTCTAAATCGAATATTAAATTAAGTTTATTTTATAAGAGACAATAGGGCAAGGCGGCCCACCCAAACGACTAAAAATTGTCTGTGATTTGTCAATACCGGGTGCACATTGATTTGATTTTTTTTGCACAGTTTCGATATTATTTTTAAAAAAATTAAAGTTTATTTTTGGGTCACGTTATAATTTATTTAAAAAAAATTTTTTTTTAAATTCAGTTTGTTGATTTTAATTACCGTACATACTTCAATATTATTTACATTAAATGAATTTTTAATGATGTATGAACATTTTTTTTTGGGGCGCCACGATCTCTTCGAAAAAAAATATGAAATAAAATTTTTGTTCCATAAAAAACATACTTTCTTTGTTTAAATTTTCCAGTAGGAATGGGCGATATCTATCGATATTTCAACTATCGATGTTTTTTTTCTAAAGTATCGATGTTTTTTTATCGATATTTTTCGGACAAAATATATCGATACTCGATGATAAAAAACTAAAACTATCGATATTACGTTATTGATATTTTTTTTTAAATATCGCCCATCCCTATTTTCCAGATACCCTATTTTAGTGCAAATACTCTGTTCTACTCCTTAATTCCTAATAAATTCTAAATATCAAAAAAACTTCACCAAATAATTATTTTTTTTTTTTTTTTCGTTGCAAAATGTATGTTCATACATCTATGTGAATATGGGGAAAGATGTCCCTTTACAGCCGAAGAATTACTATTTGGGATCATGTGATCCATTCCCATAATATATGATTTTCACTTTTTAGATGGGAATAAAATATAAAACCCATATTTTAGGAAGTATTAAAATATTTCACAGAAATAACTACTGTAATATAACATAGAGTAACGATTCCCTTAACGATAATTTTTATTACCTTGTTCCAAAACATTACGATAATAATTTCTATAAAACACAGTGTCCATAACTTTAAATAACTTTCTATGCATAAACCATAATTTAAATTCATAATCCATATAGTCTCTCATTTTTTATCTTTTTCATTTAGTCAGGGCTTTTCTTATTAATAAAAATTTATATTAATAAACGCAGCATCACGAACAAATAAATTTATATGGCCTTTAAAGCCTTCTTAAGTAGGTAATAATGTAGAGTTGAGTCTCCCAACTCCCGTTATCTTATTACTTTAACATTATATATCTAAGTATCCCTGTATATCTCAAAACGATATTCTCCTGAGCGTTTCTGTTTGCCACATCCTTCATTTCTACGGTTTCTCCTCTGTACATAGTACACTATACACTTAACTCAGCGTTCTCTATAAGTATAAAACTCTATCTCTATGTAGTTCAGCCAGCAGTAGAATAGTACAACGTAGAGAAAGTGAAACAACATGTAACTTAACCAAAATCTACTTGTGTTGCTTCCAACAATGAAACCGCAAACTGTGCACACACAAGTAGACAACTTACCGATCCTTATATATACTGAAACACTACTATACAATGTTTATCTATTAGATACTTATTCTATAGTACGATCGGATCAAATTCGCAGTAGCCAAAACTTTGGCCGGATTCCCGTCATTTAATTGTCTACCAATTATCTATTCATTTAGTTTGTTTACATATTAGATATTACTAACAAAATAAATGAATAAACAAATATAATGTGTTGTATTGTATAAATAATATATAAATTCAAATTCAAGCCATTTAAAATCTAAACTATCGAAACTAGTATCAATAGCCATACACACTCAATTAATTGGTCGTTAAATCCTCTTCACAATGGGAGCTTGGTTTAATGCCCACATTCGCAATGTGCACCCGCGAATCGTTTGCATTTCATGGATGTTTTGCGTGAGGGATGGTTATATCGACGATCCGCACAAGCAACAGCAAACGATTGATTTATAGCCGCGTTTTGGTTTAGCTTCTAAACAACTAAAGCTATGAGAAAGTTTTAATTGGTTACGGAAGTACATTTTTATTTGTTAACTAAATTTACATTCACAAGTTCTGTTTCTCTATGGAAACTATTTCCAATAATTTGCACATTGTTTGTTGAATTGTTTTATTATAAACATATGTAAAGTACACGGAAAAAAACAGTTACTTTTTCTAGGTTAACACAGTAACTACTACTATAGAGGCATGGGAAGTTTTCATTTACAACATAGTAATAACTTCTATGTTAACATAGTGAATATTCCAATGTGTTTTTTTTCCGTGTAGAATTATATGAAGAAGAAAGTACAGTAAATATTACTCTTGTAAAGAGTACTATAAGCATTGTATTTTTTTTCATTTTTTCTGGTAATCATTACTGTGTTATTTCAAAAACTCAAGATTCTGGTAATTAGTACTATACACTTGTTTCCATTAATGCCTGGTCTTCTGCCTGGCTAATTAGAAATCACAGGGCCGGGTTTGAGGAAGGCATTAACGATAATGAGTGTACAACATGGAAATGAATTCCATACTGTTGGGGTTGTTTCAATTTGCTAGATTAATGCTATTACTTTTTCCACAGTGATTACACCGCCATCTACAGAAAATTTTATAACCTTAGTATCGAATAATTACCAAACAGCTCGGGAATGATTATCCAACAATGTTTAATCGTGTACCGGTTTCAAATAGTCCAAGTACACGGAGAAATTATCTTCGTTCGAAATGCTATGGTGTCATAGTAAAGCCGGACCATGTTCACCACCTGCAGAAATTGAAACATGTTCAAAAATTACTATGGCCATAATAAATTTTCCTATTGTCATAGTACTTTTTGCTAGTGTTTATTTAAAGTTCCGTCAGGTAGCCAACATGGTCCGAATTTACTATGACTCCATAGAACTTTAAGCATGAATAGTTTCTCCATTTGAGTGTCAACAGGATACATCAGAATGTCTAACAAATTTTGTGAGAAGTCTTAGGTATTTCGCTGTGTTTTACTCTCTCCTATTTGCCTTGGAAACTAAAATTTAGACAAAGTGATTTATACAATATGATTATACATTGTTATATATTTCTATTATCTTCAAAGATATTTGAATTACCAACCACAGAAACAATACTTTTTATACTATTCATACCAAAAAAAAAAAAAACAACTAAATTCTATGTTCGACAGTAACGAACCAGGTTATTCAATTTGTCGTTTGAGAATTTAATACTATTGACTGGAAACGAAAAATTGTTAATAATTTGTTTCTTTCAGTGTATTCACTGAAAACTTCGAGTTTAATCAAAAAGATATAAGAAGCTTATTTATATCTTATAATTTATAACAAAAAGTAGCTTATGTTCATTTAAGAGAACTTCTCTTTGAACATAAACCTTAGTTAGAATACAAAGTGAAATATATGCATCCTTATATATTTTTTTATATTCCTGTTTGAATTCTAGTTCATCCGATGATTCAGGTTCCAAACCAGTTAGTGGGTGCACCTGCAGGAACGAACGTCACGCTAATTTGTCAAGTGGAAGCTTCTCCAAAGGCTATCAACTATTGGACTCGCGAAACCGGTGAAATGATAATAACTAATCACAAGTACACAATGTCCGAAGAAAGGATGTCTGATTACAGTGTGCAAATGCGGTTAATTATACGTAATTTACAGAAAAGTGATTTAGGTGGCTACAAATGTATTTCAAAAAATTCAATTGGAGAAGCTGAAAGTAATATACGGCTCTACGGTAAGTAAACTTCAGAAAAATTATACTTCATCAAAACTTTTTTTGTAAAACGAAAATTTTCTTGTAAAGAAGAAAAATGATTTCCAAAATGTTTCTCATGAAAAACTTCAAAACTTAAAACAATTTTTAATTTTCAGTTAACAATTTTAACTTTTTTGAAATCTTTTGACCCGAGTCGAAAAAATAACTTGATTTTGACTTATTTGACTTGCTTTTGACGTCATTAACTTGATTTTGACTGCTATAATTTTTTTTACTTGCACTTAACTAAGCTAACATACACTCGAAGATCGAAACGTTTTTCACGCAACGAAAATGAAAAAAATTTATGGAATTTGACTATTCAAGAGGTAGTTGGGAGTGGTCTAAAATTTTCGGATGTCATACAAGAAATGCGAAGATTTCAAAATCCTAGATCCAGTAGATATTTTAATTTTCAATTTTTTAATTCTTTTTTTTTTTGTTCACATAAAGTTCAAAATTAGTAAACTTTAAATTTAAAAAATTCGATCCATCAGATTCAAAGCGAAAATCGTCTCAATTTAAAAATTTTCAAGCTTGAAATTATCAACTGAAAATTTCAGTTTATGCTAAATTAAATGAAAAAAAAAAAAAATTAAAATAAAACCCCATCAAAAAAATCATTGATTTGCAAAAATTATTAATTGGCTAAATAAAGTTTGTTAATTTTAAAAAATTCTATTAAAATAAAAAAAAATAAGATTTTAATAATGTTATTCTATTTTTAATAGAATAGATTAGCTTAGCAATTTTCCGGAGTAAACACAAGAGAAAGCTCGTTGTCTCGTGCATATCTCGTTTATCTTAGAATGCGTTTGCATCTCGTAAAGTCACGCGATCAGATAAGCCAGTGAGATTAACTATTGAACCGTGAAGTCGAAGGTGTTAAGCTCGTCGTGAAACACGAATAAGATTAAATAAGAAAAAAGTGTCTTGATAAAAATAAAAAAAACGTAACAAGAAATAAAATGTTTAATGTAAGAGTTCAGTAGATAAAAATCCAGATTAAACTAAGAAACAATCTAAAATGTATAACGGAAAATAATAAAAAATTAGAAAAAAAAAAAAAAACTATATAAAATAAGCTAGTCACGTGCAAAAGGTGTTAGGACAAAGTTGCCAATAGAAACAATATCCTTGAACGTATTAGTTATCGTTTATCAGTTGGGCAGATGAAAGCTGAAACAGAAACTGAAATTGGGTAAGCCATGTGTTGCCAGACATGATCGATAAAAGTCCACCAAGTGTTATCACTGCTAAACTGCGATATTCAACTTTTTCTACTCTTTCTGTTATATTTATTTATCTCTTTTACTCTTTGCCGAGCATTCTCTCTTGTCACCCTTCAATATCGCCCAATTTTGCGGGATTAAAAGATAAATTGAATGTAATAAATGAAACTCACACTTTGACGTAATAAAGAAAATAAAATAAAATTATTTGATTAAATGAAAATAAACGAAACTTTTAGATGTCAATATATGTTCACGGAAAATTTCATATTTATTTTCTTTGATTTATTATTTAAGTTTCTACTAATAATTTTATTATAAGAATTCAATACAGCTAAATAAACTTTATACATTTATTATTATTTCACTTTCAATTCATTTATCAATTTATGTTTTATTATTATTTATGAGCATTATAAAATCGATTAACAGTTGGTTAATATTTTATTTGAATCATTGGTAACTAAGAATTTGTATTTATGATCACAGAGGATAATATAACCATTTGGAAATATTAATCATTCGGTTATTTACATTAATGACAACAATCGTTTAACATTAAAGTTTATAATATTTTTGACCGATATAATTATTTTTTAATATGAGAAAATAATAATGGCGATTTAAAATCAGAATTTAAAAAAAAAACTTTTTAAATTTTAATTTTTAATTTGAATTCGAATATGAACTTTTTATTACAAAGATTTTATTGACCAAAAGAAAAATTACTTTATCCAAAATAACGATTTTTCGGAGTTGAAAATTTTAGATTAAAAAATTTTACTTTTTTCGAAGATGATACAAAGAGTAATTTTCTACGAAATTAATAATTTTAATTTCATCGACTACTTTTTGCGATCAGGAAAGTATCAAAACTACACAGAAAAAAAAGATTTCTTGCCCGAAAAATTTTTATTTTCAATTAAAAATCCAAAAAATTTCTGAGTGCAAGTAAAAATTTTCTTGAAAAATTTTTCGCACGAAGAAAGCCTCTTTTTCTGTGGACAATCACAATACTAATAATGAAATTCATTATAATTGTGCCAAAATTTCGAAATTTTTATCAAATTTAAATTTTGATAAACCTTTCAAATGGCGAACAGTAACGTCCTAATTAAGAGACCCAGTACCTGAATAGGGAACTAGTACCCGATCACTCCATGTATTTGAATACTTATATTTCTAAATGTAGATATGCAAATACATGGATTAATCAGGTATTAGTTCCCTTATCGAGTACTAGGTCTTTTACCGTATCTCAAAATGTTAATTGTTTCAAAGTTGATTTTTGAAAGTCGACAAAAATCAATAATAATTTGTATTTTATATCTTCATAGCAAAAAGTCAAACAATTACAATTATAATTGACAATTTGACAATTCAAAAAAAATTTTTCATTTTTCCAAAAAGTTATTATTTTTTCAGTAAAAAATTCAAATATACAATTTTATAATGACACTGATAAAGTTTGAAGGCAATTAACAATTTTCAGATTTTTTTTTTTTTCAAAAATTAATGATAGAAAAACAAAACTAAAAATATGCATATGTAGAAAATTTTAAAAATTATTGGCGCGATTTTTCAAAATATCTATTTTTATAATTTATCTTTTCTAAAAAAACCCAAAAATTATTGGACGTCACCCGTACGAAAAAAGTATATATTCGGGAAATATACGGGCAAAATTGAATATATGTCTCATATATGCGAACTATATACAGATTTTCCCGAATATATACGGATATATACTTTTTCCGTACGGACAACTAACTTCAGTATCATATTTTATAAATTGTAAGAAAGAAAATAATAAAATATAATGTAATTTCTTGTCCAAATAACATTTAATAGAATCGATAATTCCAATCTTCCTATTTATTCTGATACTGTAGCTAAGCCAAACCAAGTTATTTGTCTTGTCAATGTATAATATTAGATCCATGAAAACGATATTTTAGTTTAGAATATTCGAAATTAATGACCTGAATATTATTACAAATCAATACTAGCGAAATTCGTATGAACAAAAAAATTATTTATTCAAAAGGTTTAATAGCCATTCAAATGCTCAATCATGCATACAACGCATTCAAACTCACTAAACGTAATCAGATTAAATTTAGATAGCTATACATACAAGTTAACAGTTCATTTCATTTCAACATCTTTATTTTTTAATGCTCTCACAAATTTTAAGCTCAATTTACCTACTAAATTTATCTACGCAAATAAATTATACGTCTTACGTCAGTAATCCAAAAAAAGTCCACTTTTTAACACTCGAAGAAATGAATGGAACTTTATTCGTTGCACTCATAAATGACAATTTAATTCTAAAACAAATCAGAATCTTTGAACAAATGAAATTTTAAATCTTTTGTTATTCGTTTAGAAATTGTATTGGCAGGTAAATTAGCGCTGATATAACCAAACTGTCATTGGTTGAAAAGCTGTCATTAAAATACATCTAACAAAACGGACAGATTCTTTGAAAGACGTCATCTTCAGAATGAAGGATTCCTTTCAATGACCAGCGTAGTTGTGACAACCGACAACTATCTTTGAAACTAAATTATTTCGATGTTCATTCAACTAGATTTCAGTGGTTGATCAATACTACTAAAAGTTTAGTCAATTCATCAATACTGAAGCAGAGGAATAATTTAATTATTCTAACGTCATAATAGATTTTAATAGAAGAAACATTACACTGTAAAACATTTGCGAAGTCAAGGCGGATTAAATCCGGAGTGAATTTTACTTCCCTTTGAAGTAAATTTCAGTCCGAAGGGGAGTTCATTTCAATGTTAAAATTCTAAATCGGAGTAAATTCGGATTTAAATAAAATTCATAATTACTCCAAATTCACTCCCGATTTTTCATATATAAAATGCAGAAAATTTTTTAGTAAAAATTACCCAAAAAGTTTAATGCTGTGGGACATGTGGTAAATATCTAAATTTCTCTCATGCACATTGTAAAATATACTACTCGATAACGTGTAAATGAAGTGCATATTCTACTAACAACAAAGTAAAAATTTAGTTACTGGCTAGATGTCTCTACAATATCAAACTTTATGGGTAATTTCTACTCAAAAATTATCTGCGTGTAGGGTATCGAATACAGTAGGACCTCGTTATAAGACTACGCGTTATAAGATTCTTCCCCTCAATTTGTTAAAACTCGCTCGGAACGCTTCCCCTACCAACAACTCAATAAAACTTTTGCGCCGAAACCTCGCTATAAGACTAACGACCAGTTCGACTAAAATCGAGATAAAATGTAAATACATAAAGATTTTAGATTAAATAATTTATTTTCATAAAAAATTCTTAACATCTCGTGGTATCACATAATTAATTAACAGAAGAGAACGACGAAATTCTGTTTATTTTTAATTATACATGAAATAGATTCACCGTATATTAAAGTAGAGTTGAACCGACTACATAAATAAAACGCAAAACGGCGATAGTTTTATAGCGAGGTTTGGGCGCAAAAGCTGTTAAGCACAATAGTGGGGGTACCCCAGTTCCAAGAATTTTTTCCCCTACAACCCGAGCTAGTCTTATAACGAGGTCCTACTGTATTAGAGAAAATCAAACACAAAATGAATCAATAAAGATTTATTTAAATCAATGACGTCAATGATTATTTTTTTATGTCAGAAATTATTGATCATGTAAAAATACTTAGAAATTTGAATTAAATAATTAAATACTTGAGATTAAAAATACTCGTTACTGTCTCACTGACTAGAGTAAATTTTTTAGTTTGAAAAATAGATTCTTTAAAATTCATTAGTTTCTTGACAACTAGGGAGACGAAATAATACTGACCTAAATTATTTCTCTCCAGATAAAAAAATTAAAACAATATAAAAATTATATTCCATGAAATATTTAAAAAAAATACCAATACTTTAAATCCTTATTTCTAGGTGATTGCTGATAGCAAAATTTTTAAATTCCAGTATAATTAACATTTAATTGTTGTGTTGTTAAATGTATTTTTAATTGGGTTTGCGTAAACAGCTCTTATATTTAATTAGTTTAATTAAATTTGTTAAAAAGATATGGACTTAACCGAGCACTCGAGGAAAAACAACGAGGTGCCGAATGAAGACGATTCGAGTGAGTCACGCGAGCATCATGGACACAGGCTGAACCGCATTTATCAAGGATCCCTTAGGGAAAGTGGTTCAACGCGGCGAACGCCCCTTGACACGGAAGGTACTTCAGCAGCCACAACTATTATCAAAAGTTTTCCAAAATTGTATATTATTTTAATAATTCACTGTACACTAAATATTATCCATACCATAATTACGTAAATTACAATTAAAAACACTATTAATAATTTAAATTAAGATTCTATTTATAGTTATAAATATATATAGATGTATATATATATTTATCATGTAAAACGCTCACGTGTTTTATACAAGTGTTCAACATTAAATAATTGCAATGGAGTGTGTGTAAATTAAACAGAACTTAACGTTATTAAGCTCCCGGCAGTATTTGCTTCATTATGTGAAAGCATTATTGGCAAAATTAATAATTTGATACTCAATTAATTAATTTAATTAAAAAACGACAGTGCCAAATAATAAAATATAATATGACGTGTTTTGACATAAAATAATGTGATTAATAAAATTTCATTTTTAATGTTTCGTTTATATATATATAAATATATATATATATATATATATATATATATATATGTCAAATTTTTTTTCTTCTCAAGCTTGATTACGATTGTAAATAATTATTAATAAAATACTATATATATCAACATATACATAGATAAATTGAAGAAGATCAAAGAACTTTATACAATTTAATATAATATAATTTGAATTAATACACGCAAATACGTGCCACTTGATATATAAATATATGTGTATTTAATAAAATAGAAAATATATGATATCAAGTAAAGTGTAAATAAATAGCCATTAAAGTATTGTCTATTCATCTCAATGCTTGGTAACAAAATATATATAATATAATACTTATATAAGACAAATAAAAATCGACGGACACTTGCTAATAAAAGTAAACGGCTTTTTAAAATAAAAAATATAAACAGTTGACATACATATAAATATTAACGTTCGATATAAGCACTGGAAAACAATATCATTTGTGTAAATATTTATTAGATTTAATATTATCAATGAATATTTGAGGTTTATCTGAACGTTATATCCGTATCGAGTTTGTGACATTAAATCATTTTTTAATAATGTAAAGGCAATGATAATCAATGGAATACCTTAATGAATACTCAATTATAATGGCTCTTTGCTTTCATATCTTTCATATATTATTTTACAATAATTGTAATAAAATATTTTCTTCTGAGATATGGAACTACACAAAAAAAATTTCTTTGTAATTTTTTTTACTGGTTTTAATTATTTTACACTGTAAAATATTTTTGAACTCGGTGTAGTGTAAATTACTCGGTGTAAAAATTACACCAAATATCGGGTTAAATTTAGACGGTGTTAATTAAAAATTTTTACATCATCAAGCGTGTAAATGTGTAATTTATGATGTACATGAAGATCGGAACGTTTTTCACGCAACGAAAATGAAAAAATTTATGAAATTCTACTGCTTAAGGCTGACTTGAGGGGTAATTAAGGGTGGCTGCAATTTTCGGTTAACAGACTAGCGCCTATTCAAAAAATTTCAAAAATCTATATCCAGTAGATTTTTTATTTTCCATTTTATTTTATTTTCGTTCCGCAAAAAACGTTTCGATTTTCAGGTATATAAATATATAATTTTGTATAAAAAAAAAATAATTATAAGCATATTGAAATGTTCAAAATACTATTTAGTTGGTCATTAAGTAGAGTCATGTGGGGTAACTGTGCGTAATAGGTAAGTGTGCGCAAACCCATGCATTTCAGTCCGAAATGAATGGGGTTGCGCACACTTACCCACAACGTATACTTGCCCTATGACTCTAAAATTATGAAGAAGAATACGGAATGGTGTAAAAAAAGTAGATTACACCATGTTAAAATCACACCCATGGATAATTTACACAGAGGATTTTTTGCACCGTTATTTCACACTACACAGCCCGGTGAAGTTTTCGGGCCCCATTTTAACTTCAAAATTTTTTACAGTGCAGATACTTTGATTTTAGTTATATTTATTGAATTTATAATGATTTAGTAATATTTTTTTTTTATTTTTTAAAATTTTCTAGTCAGCCCATTTTACCGTGAGTACTTTGTATCACTCTAAGGCTCACAATAATTGCAAATAAAAAATTTAATTTTACTTTATGTTTAAAGTGCCCCATTGTACCCCGAGTACTTAGTATCATTCTGAAAGTTTGAGTAAAACTAAATTTTATAAAAAATTGAGGGTAAAAAAAATATTGTTTTAGGTATTCCGTTGTATCCTATTTTCTGTATATATATGTAGTAATAATAATGATCGATTTAACGAAATAATAAATAAACTTGAAACACCATTTGAACCATTAAAAACTTTATATACGTTCTAATAAGAAGTTTTTTCGTGCCAAAATATATATAAAAGTTAATAAATTATCAAAGTTATTTTACAAGTTTAAAAATATAAATGAAAATAAAATATTATATGGTACGATAACGAAACTCGAAAATATAGCAGTTAATGAATTGATGATTGAAACAAAGTTATGATAAAGTTATAACGAGAATAAGTATATAAACTCTGTTATATTTTTCTTGAGCTATAACGAAGATTGCCTGTGGCAAGTTATTTTAATGAAATAACTGTATTTAAATTATCTAAAGTTATTTAAAACTCGCTAACGGATATAAATTGTTTGTTTTGGTTATAGTTAATTTCAATATGTCAATTCTATCCATTTATTTATTTAAAACAAATCGATAAATGCATGCAATTATGCGTACATGCAGCAAAATAAAATTAAATCATTCATAAATGTATCATAGTTACAATGTAATGAAATTTGTTACTAAGTTAAATATTGACTATGGTCCATCCAAATAAAATGAACGCTAGCTTCTGCTAACAGGGCAACAAATTAAATACTACTGAATAAACTGCAGATAAATATTAACTTAAGTCCAGTTTGTACAGATGCACGTCGATAAATATTTAATAAGCTTGTATCGAATGGATGATGAAATGTAAAAATGATAAATAATTTATTTAATATCAATTTATGAAATTTTTAATTGTTTTAGATGATTAATAAAAAATATTGACGATAGTTAGGCAAAATGGGTGATAAAATCGAGAATTTCTTTTAAATTTTAAGGTCAAGTTTTAAAAATTGATAATTTTCTTTCAAATGAAGAGAAAAAATTTCTGACTGGGGTGTCCTGTTTTTGTTACTTTCATTCATTGCTTTGAAACCAAATCGGAAAAAATTGAGAATATATGTATTAGAACGATTCAAAAAAAGTAATATTTTTTTTTGTCAAGAATGCACTGAAAAGTTTCAGTAGAATGAAAGAAGACGCCTGTTAAAATTTGAACCCTTAATATAAAGTACTCTCTGATTGCAATTTTCTATTTTCCATTTTAATAACATGGGAAAATTTTTTTGAATATGAAATTTTATAACTCGTCAGTTAATTACTGTACCGGAAAGATCAAAACACATTCCCGATGGAAATTAAAAGCTCTATAAAAAAGGTCTCATTTTTCGATAATTTTACTTTTTCAAAAGTTATTCAACATCAAATTTAAATTCATGGTAAATTTCATTATTATTTAACATTTCCGACAAAAATATCAGTTTCATCACAAAATGTCGTAGGACTTTTTTTGTAGACCATTTTATTTCCAATAAATTATCTTTCACCAAGTTTTCAAAATTTGGCAATACTCTATAGTTATCTGCATTTAAATGTCACTTTCTTAAGAAAAGTGTTGTGACCAGTTTTAAATCCGAAAATGACAGATTTTTTGACATTTATATATGATTAACAGAGCACATGAGAAAAATCGTGCTTCTTTACGTTAAGTCGCCGACCATTAAGGAATAAATTAAGACGACTTTAGATGAAGTTAAAGTTTGCTCTCATAATTACCTGTCTGAGTAACATAAGATTAATCTGAGGTTTGCAATAAACAAATGCGATCCCGACTGAGTTGAAATAAAGTCAGAAACTAATTTAGCGGAAAAAAACTTAAGATTTTTTACCCTAGGGGAGAAACCAATTATTTTTAACCCGCTAAATAACATTGGACTGAAATTGGCTTGTTTCAACGAGTTAAACAGGCATTCAAACTTGTAGTTTAAGTGCAGGTGATATAATATGAAAAAACTTTTAAATTAAATCGTTTCGCATTATGAATCATTTTGTCTCTCTATCGATATATTTATATGTAGAATTGTTTAATGTACAGAAATATTTATTTTAAATCTTATTTATATATATATATATAATATTTGTAGAAAGTATATGAATTTGTATGATCGAATTTAATAAACTGATTCATAAATTTAAGCACATTGAAAAATATATACATATATATATGATTGATTGAGTCGTTATCAGTAAAAATAATATGAAATATTTTAACTTTCAACAGCTACAATATTTTTTATGATTATTATTTGACACAATAAAAATTGTTCAGTTTTTTTTTTGCGTTTCAACAAACTATCACTTGGATAATGACAATAATTGGGAAAATGTTTTTCAATTATCAAGAGAACAATTGATCAATATAACAAAAAAATAAAAAAAATTGTTGACAGTGACGTTATAAAATAAATATATCAAGTATACTTTCCAGGTTTTTTTATTTAAAAAAAGAAAAAAAATGAAAAGAAAAAAAAATTGAACGTATTGTAATTTTTATAAATAAAAATTTCAAAACTATAACGTAAACAAGTTTACAAAAAAATGGATAAATAAAAAATTCATTTTTTTTTTCAGTATCAATAAATTGTTAAATTAATAAATAAGTTAATATCAAGTGTATAAATGTATGTGAAATGCGTTAAAGTAAATTGTGATGAATAATTGATTGAAAAATATATAAATTAAAAACTCGCTGTATCTTCTATAGTAATAGTGTCCATAAAATCAAGCATGTATCGAAGAAAAAAAAATGGCATTCGATAATTGTTTAAACTCGACACTGCGACGATAAACCGTATCTCAATAATTAATAAAGATCAATTGAATTAAACAAAAAACTATTTACTTTTATTTATATATCTTAATTATTTGTTATATTCCCTGTAAAATTAATCACTATAATACTTAATATATAAAAGCCTGCATCCTGAGGCTTAATAATAACAAAGTGACACCCAATCAAATGTGCACAATCGACGAGGTCTATTGTTTTGGGTACTCTACAGGTTGCCATACCCACAACAACTATTCATCTCAATGAACTATTCTCCACGTCCTCAGGAACGTGACGTTTACACCGCGAGTTATTCGCTATTGATAAATCACCCTACAAGCTTTTAATAACGACAAGCATTTACAAGTAAGTTTGATATATTTTATACTTTATAACTTTGTATTTCGTGTTTTATATTTTTATATTTACCTATACATAACAAAAAAGCTCATTATTTCTTTATTTTAAAGTTTCAAGATAAAATTGAATTAAAAATGATTTTTTATTGACATTTTTAATGAACTTCAAGCTTAAAAACCCTCAGAAATAAAATAATTTGAAAAGTTAAATTGACAACTTTTCCCAAATACTCAACCGATTTTAAAAATTTAAGAAATTCAAAATCATTTTAAATCATCCGTCAAAAACTTTCTAAGATATAATATTATCGGGGCCTTTTCAAAAAGCATTATATTCGGTTCCGTAACAAATTCCCCTCAGACAAAATAACCTCGTTACAAAATAACCCAGACCAAAATAATTTTCTTCTTAGATAACCTCAACAACATTAACCTTCAAGTACAAGACAGAATATTTATAATTTTTTCAAGTTATTTTGTCGGGGTTATTTTGTCCGAGGGTAACCGGTCGCGGCATCTTATATTCTAGTCGGGTAATTGATTGGGTTATTTTCAAAAAACCTAAACAGATTTTTAAATTCTTTCCCGATCATGTAACTGAACACACACCCGATCGGGTGATTAACTGTTTGCTCGACCGAGCTCTTTTACCGGAGCCATCTCAAAACGCATTAAATTCTAGTCGGGCTAATAATCGAGGCGATTTCTCGGGCCCTTATTTAAAAGCGGGCAAGTTATATAAAGCCTGGTCAGGTCCCCAGAATCATTTCTACCAGAGATAATGACATTTTTCGTTTTGCTCACGAGTATGCTTAATAAATTCAATATTGTTGGGAAGAAATTAATAGAAATAATCAAGATGGAGAGTTACATGAGCTTTGAATTAAACTAAAACGTCAATATACGAAACATCCATAGCGAATAATAGGAACAGTGTATTGATAGAAAGAAAAACAAATTCAACTCGATGGTTAAGTGGCAATTCTGTTTTTGAATCAATGATATATTGACAATTTACTTAAACCTATCAATTAATAACGTCTAGACATTTTAATTTGTTTCACTCATGAGTGAAGAGAAATCTATTCAAAATAAAAAAAGTAAATTTATTAAATAAATGCTCGAACACTGAAAGAACAAATAGCGTTTAGAAATATATCGAATTTTCTTCTAACAAGAAAATATTCTATTTAAAATTTTAATTTATTTCTAGTTTAAGAATTCAATGATTCATTTCCAAATCACTTCCATAATCAAAAAAAACTAAATTTGGTTCACGAAATTTCGTTACATACTGGCTAAATTATGATAGTATTTAATTTATCCAATGAACTATATTTTTAACCAGGTGGGGATATCATTGAAGAGTCGATTGACCTCTACTGCGATGTAAGTGTTGAACCCTCTTAATTTTACATTTTGATTGAGGGTTTTAAATTTAAATAATGAATAATACGAAATTCGAGTATATTCTTGCAATGAAACATTAAAATTTACCTCAAATGTGTGGCAGCAGACTGGCTGTTCTGCATCCACAGATCAGGTTAAATAAATTATATAATTATAAATCATTCAACGTCACATCTCAATTACCCTCACGAACGTCGTCGAGTTCCGATCTCACGTCTTATCATGAGTTATTTAAAGCCGATACTGAAGCACTAAGTTCATTCACGTCATTTTCAGATAAGAATAGAATAACATATTGCACGACTCATGGTGCGAAGCATGAAATATCAGAGTGTGCTTTACGATTGAAAAATTTCTTTTCGCCTGAGTTCGGCAACTATTTTTTTTTACTGCATACTAACATATAGTATTTGCAACTTGTTTACATCTTTCACTGAAAAACTCCGGAGCAAATTCTGAGTGAATAGGGATTTTATTTAAATCCGAACTCACTTCGTCATTCGGAGTTCCGAAGTTTTTAAAAAAATTACTCCGTGAACAGAGTACATAAGGAGTTTTTTTTTTTTCAACAAAATATTTTCGTTGTGGAATTTTAATGTTAAAATAAAACACACTTCGAAGTAACCCGGGTCATAATATTTAACCTCAATCTAGCCTTATCGAACCCAAGTAAGCCATAATCCAGCCTCACTGAGTAAAAAAAGCATTTTGAGCCTCAAATAATTTTCAAAAAGCCTCAAATGAGCCTCTTTGATCACCATTTGAGGCTCACTGAGGCTCTGAACATTATTTGAGGCTCATTGAGGCTTATTGAATATCATTTGAGGCTCAAAACGCTTTTTTTTCTGTGAGGCTTACTTGAATTCGATGAAACTAGGTTGAGGCTAGATATTATAACCCGGGAAATTTTACTTTGAAAGGACTAAATAAATGAAAAATCATCCAATTCGGAATCACTCTGAATTTAATTCGCGTTTACTCCACGAATTTTTTACAGCGTATAAAACATTTCTGTAAATTAATTAAGTCTGATCTACTCATTTATACAAGCTATTATTTATAATTTATTATATTTATTAAAATTTTATTTTCTATTATAAAAATTACCTATGTGATTATTTTTATTTGAAGTATTTTTATAGAGATAGATGCATCGCCACACCTTTTTTTATTTTTGTCTAGTTTATTATTCAAGAAAATATTGCTTTTGCAAAAGTTATTTTTTTTTTCCAGTGTATTTAATTGTGTATTTAAATTGGTACTAAAAATATAAAATTATTGATTGAAGGACGAGAAAGGATTAAAAATACTGAAAAATTACCAAGTTGGAATTTAATTGAAATATTTGTGGTATTCACTTATCGATGGTTACGTTAAAAGAATAAAAAAAGCGGTTAAATAAAAATTAGTAAGTGAAAATAAAAAATTGAGGACGTTGGAAAAAGGATCGTTGATATTGTAAGTGGCTGGAAATTCTTTATAAAATCGAATAGTGAAGAAGGGATGAGAAAAGTAGAGGGAAGAGATAGAAGAGCGTAGCAGCAAGCTTGGAATTTTTGATGTACTAGCAAGCAGATATGAATATCGGAAAGTTTTCTAAGAGAATTCCAATGGATAGCAAGAGCAGGAAAAAGGAGTAAAGGTAGGAGCAGTAATAGTAATAGTAGAAGTAGTAGTAGCAGTAGTAGTAGTAGAGGGATAAGGGTAAGGATATTGAAGATGGACTATAAGAAGAAAAGTTAAAGAAAGAATGAAAAGTGGATTGGCGGTAGGTTGGGAAGGATGCGATCCAACGAGCCTGTGCTTGAGTAAACTTTGAGAAATCGCTAGGGAACCAATAAACTCCTTTACGCGTCAAACAAATAATAAGAAAGTATTTTATTCCCTCAAGTCAATAAGGGTTTCATTCAATTCATTGCAATACTATGCATATACTATTGCTTATTGATTTTAATAAATATTTATTGAAAATTTAAACTTAAAAGTGTTTTGCTTTTTCTATAAATTATAGTATGTTAATAACATCTAATTCGAAAAATTTTTTGAAATAAAATCAAAAACCAATTCTAAAAATATAAATCACTCAGAACTATTTTTACCGTTTAAAAAAATAATAATAAAATTTTATTAAAAAATTTTCCAATTTCTACTTATTTATTTATTGAATAAACAATATATACCAATTTTCTAAATTGCATAAATTTTTATACTAAAATACTCATGATCCTAAGCTGTAAAAAATTTGCGGAGTGGATCTCTTATTTATTCACTCCCCTTCAGGGTAAAATGTACTCCGAAGAGGATGATCTTTTATTTATTTCATATCAGAGTGAATTTCACTTCGAAGGAAAGTTTTGGAAAATGTTAATTATAAAAAAATTACTAGTACATAATGAGGTTAGGTCATTTATATAGTAGCGTACAGCTTACTATTTATTGTAAAAAATTAATAAAGAAAATTTAGAATGAAAAAAAAAGTCTTTCATCAATAAAATTATTTGAGAAATATAATAAAATTTCAACAAAGATTGAGTTGAATTTAATTATCATGTACAGCTGTACATGTACATGAGCTCAGGTCATATCAATTTATCGTTATGTATACATGAAGCAAACAAAGAATATTAATACCACAATATATAGATGTCATAGGGATAGTAATTTAATAAACTGGCTTTCAATTAGTCCTTTGCCCATCTATCCATTCATCGTATCACTATCATCAAGCTTATTAGCATTATCAAAGCAATAATATTAGTCCAATAACTCAATATAACTCATACCTACACTATGATTATTGAAACAACTTCAAAACCTGATTATAAATTGATTAATATACATCAATACATCACAAACTATAACTTGATATATTATTTACCCAAAGCGTTTATGCTTAATCTAATTAATTAAGTATATCAAATGTTATAAATTATCCTCTATATGTAAATTACATAAGTTGTATATATAGGGGAAAGGCGGGGAAAACGGAACACCCTAGAAATTGGATAAAAATATGGAACATGGCAACTGAAAATCTAGTTTAATTACTTCAAATGGAAGTCATAGAAGAAGATTCAGCGTAGTTAAATGCACGAAAATTATATTTTAGCTGTCCCATTTTGCCCACTCATCTCTTACTAAAATTAAAACTCATTTAAACTTTAAATTTAATTATTTTATTGAATTTACTAGACTAATGTAATTTATAAAATACCACTGTGCAGATATATATATATATATATATGTATATATAGAAACACCTCGAGTAGATAAGAGAGTAAAGAAACAGGTAATAAAAGCACAGAGAGTTGGACAGTTGGCTTTAAACAAAACTCTCTTTTTCACTCATTCTCTTAAATTCTATCATTTTCTCTAGCTACTTTACTCTTACTCTCTATCTCAGCATTTACTTCTCTGCCTCTATTTTCTACCTCACAAACTCACCGAGTTCGTTCAATGCTAATGAAATTCCGCGGGCTTGCGTTCATAGATCGTTGTCTGTGGCGCATTTCACCCCTATCCTTTCAGCTATCTACTCGGTTCTCATCAGACAAACCAAACGCCCATAGAGAAAACCGAGTAACATCTGAGCTACTGTTAAAAAGTCCTACTTTTTCTCTTTTTAATTTTATATTTTTATTTCTACAACTTCTTTTCGTTCTCATTCTTGTTCCATTTTTCATTCTCAATAAACGGTAGTTTAAGTAGTAAAAGTAAGCATTAGTAACGACATTTGTCAGCAAAGGAGATAAAATTACTAACAAGTTGACCTAAAAGATCAAAAAGTTTAAATCCTGCTTAAATAAATTACATATAGTTAAACATTAAAAAATTTATTTTTAATTAAATTCGTTACTGATAGGCCAGACCGAGCATACATGAAAAATAATTAAAGTCAATAAAAATAAATTATACAGTGTACAAAATTTTTAGAGTGAACGCGAGCGGATGACTTTTTATTTTTTAAATTCTCTCAGAGTGAATTTTACTCTGAAGGAGTTTCGAAATATATTAATTATAAAAAAAATTACTAATACATAGTGAACTTAGGTCTTTAAAATTTTGACATTTATATTAAGTTCGGAAATAATTACGGACTCTCTTTTCATCACAGAGGAAAAAATTAAGTAATTTTTACTAAATTTAGAAAAAAAATTATAATCTAAAAAATAATCTCGAAACGTTAAAAAAAATCAAAACTTGTACAAAACTCAAAGTAAAAATTACAACATATTATTTAGAATAAAAATTTCTGTTGATTATAAAAATTACTGCATTCAAAATAAAATTTACTAGCGACAAATAAAAATTACACAGTAAAAAATATTTTGCCTCTGTGTTTTCGGCCCGAGCCATCGTCCCAGGAAATGAAAAGTTTTTTAATAAAAATTATGGAAAAATAAAATTAAAATTCCTTTAAATAAATGAAAATAAATTATACCTAGTATTCAATAATACAAAAAAATAATTCACTTACAGGTGAGCCATTTTGCCCCGGTAGTCCCTATAAAATTTAAGTATTTAACACAACAATAAAAAAAAAGAAAACAAATAAATTAACAAAGGAATGAATAAAAAAAAGGTTGGTATGAATAGAAAGTAAAACGGAGATAGAATAGTGTTGTAGGAAAACCGGAAGTCATAAATAATATTTCTTATGAACAAGTGCAACGATTTACGGAGTATATCCGGGCGATTATTCGAGTATTGTCAGGGCAAAGGGTCAAAGAGAAATGGTTTAGGAAGAGTGTGAGTGTTTCACAAGTGTATCCGTACGAACTACCTACATAATTTATAACATTGTCTGTATACCAATACCGACTACCGTCACCCTACTATTATATCTTCATATATATGAATATATATACATACACCCCATTTGTAAATGGTATTACGTACGCATGGGCTGTTCAGGATATCACACAGCTATTTCCGTTGATACCGTATCCGTCACTGACTATCGCTTGAGTACAATGTTACTCAGTAAATATTATTCATATCTAAATAGTCATCGCTACAAACATTGTATTATAATAAAATAAAATTACAGTAATTTTTTTATATTTATTTTGTAAAAAAAAATTTTCAAAAAAGAATTGAGTTATTAAAATAAAAATAAATCAATACAATTTAGTATTGATTACAAAAGACGAAAATGGATACATAGGATACATAGGATAGGAGAAGATATACAATAGATATAGATTTGTTCATACACTGAAAAAAAAAGTACTGCTGTGAGAGCAATATCATTGGGTTATATATATTATACATCTTCTACAAGAGATACATCCTATATATTTGTTTCGATTAATGGTATCCAGACAATTCAAACAAATTTACCTCATAGAAATTTATCTCAATTACGTTCTAATCTTACTATACAATTTCTCTGTACCCCTCCTCAATTCACAGGTAGATAAATTTTATGTATTTTTATCTGATTAATTTTTTCTCGTACTCGTTGATCAATCTTTCAGTTTATTAAAAATTTAGCACTGTTTTTATAGCCTGGTTTGATAAAAAATTATACCATCATTAGAAGACTATGCTGTAAAAAATCAGGAGTGAATTTGTAGTGGAAGAAATTTTATTTAAATCCGTATTCACTCTAATTTGGAATTTCTGCATTAAAATAAACTCTCTAGGAGTGAATTTCACTCCAAGGGGATTAAGTAAATATTTAGTCGCTCCACATTCATTCCGAATTGAATCCGCGTTCCCGCCAAAAATTTTTTACAGTGTGTACATTAATAAATACGGATACTATAGATTTTAAAAATAAAAAATTTTTTAATAAAAAAAAAATCATTTATATAAAATATATATATATATATATATATATATATATATATATATATATATATATATATATATATATATATATATATATATATATATATATATATATATATATACCGATAGAGTAAAATAATTGTAACATATGCATGCACCGATATATACCCATATTTAGAACATATATAAATATATATAGGTACGGGTATATATATACATTTATATGGAATTGTCGGCGAAAGACTTAATAATGCAAAAATACAAAAATAATCATCTCTTTGTGAGTTTTGAAATTTGGTTGCTGTATATATATATAGACAGTCTATATATATATAAATGTATATATATATATATATATATGTATATATATGTATATATATATATACGTTCTAATGCAAGTGTTTTCAGTAACAAAATTAATAGTCTACATATTTTCGTTAAAAAAAATTTTTGTTAATCCAAATAAAATAAATATTTTTTAAAAAAACTAAATAAAATACCAAAAATTGTTTTCCACGCTGAGAGGTTTTTAAAAAAAAAAAATATTGTTTCAATGTTAAAAGCAACCAAAGCTTTAGTAACTAAAAAAAAAATATCCGTAAAAATGAACACGTATATGGTATAATAGAATAAAAAAAAGACATAAAATAAAATTTACAATTGGCGGTAGGGTAGTTGTTACGTTACGGATGAGGGAGGCTTTGTAATGGTGGTAGTGAGGAAGTAGGGTGAGTGAGTGGAGTCGGTCGGATGACGACTGAGGTAGAAAAAAAAATTGTAGGTGATGTTATTATTCAGACGGGAATATAGAAAGTAACAAGAATATATAGACGAGTGTATACATACAATAGAGAGTTCGCCAGGAGATACATCAAACTTTACCAACTTACTGGTTATAAAGTAAAGCGTGGCCGTATGGAGTTTACACGCAAGCTCTTTGGTCGTATCCTCACCCGTACTACGGACGGAAGTAGATATCCCGGCTCGTCCAATCTTCTTTATGTCCTTACAGTTTCTCAAACTGCCTCCGCAGTGTCAATCGATTTCACACGACACTGCGATCCGTTATCCCCAAGTTATATACACTCTCAGCTGTCCCACAAGGAGCGAAATCTTTTTTTCATATTTTCTTATGTTGACCCCTACTATACACCCTCTTCTTTTTTCTGTTTCTGTCACTCGTCATAGTCACTTGCCACTTACTACAATTTTCTTCATACTCTACGTCATTTATAAATCGACATTTTTGACAACCGATTTTTTTTTATTTTGTATAAAAAAAATTATGTAAGAAAGTTTATATATATATATATATACATCATTTTTCTTGTAAATTTTTTAACCCGGGAACCCTGACTAAAGATAAAAAATTTTAATAAAAAATAAAACAACCAACGAAGATTTTATCAATTTCGAATTCCCGATCATATAATGAATTAATACCTGTTACTTTATGTAAGAAAGAATGACAACTATTACCAGATTGAAATTCATTATTTCACTTTACACTTTAAGATAAAAAGGTAAGAGTATGAATTTTATATAGACAATATGAAAATACAGAAATAAATCTTGATACGGAGTGAATTCTCCGAAGGAGAGTGAATCAATAAAAAATCATCCAGCTTCCATTCGCTCCGCAAATTCTTTACAGCACAGGATTCAAAAATATGTTTTATTAACTATTTCTATTTTAGTCCATTTCGACTTCATTTATTTTTCAGTATGATTGAAACAGTTTATCTCTAAATTTACTCAAGTATACTTTTAAATGAAATTAACCTCATTCTTACTTACTACTTATGAATGCGTTCATTTTTTATATTAAAATTAAATGATTGAATGGATTTATAATGTAGGGGAGGGTGGGGCACGACGGCTCCCCTGGGGCACGACGGCCCTCCTTAAAAATTTGGTCAAAAATTTTTTTTTATTTTCGGCCAAATTATGATACCGCTGATGTTTTAAGCTAATCTGCAATATCTGGGGCACAATGGACCACCTAAAAAACTTGATTTATGAAAATTATTCCATAAAAGCCAAAAATTTAACGAAAAATGAAATAAAAAATTGAAAGCACAGTTTTTGAAATTAAAACAGTTATTATTTATTTAAAATAATTTAACAATAATATTAAATAAAATTAACAATAATTCTTTTAAACAATAACAGTATCAGGGTAGAGAGAGAAAAACCGGTTATATCAGCGAATAACATTTTTTTTAAATAAATTCCAAGTCTATGAAATTACAAAAGTACGGAAATAGTATATTTATGCATAAACTTTTTTGTTTTTTTTTCAAAAAACAAAAAAATTATTTTTTTTTTAAGATTTGGGGGGGGGGGGGCGTCGTGCCCCAGAAAAAAAAAATTTTTTTTTCGAGTTCTGGTAAAATCTTGATAGATTTGCTCAAGATAGAACCAAATAAAGTTTACCTGAAGATTAGAAGTTATGAAAAATAATTACCGGCTTAAGAAGGCCGTCGTGCCCCACCCTTTGATCTTATTTAAAAATAGTTTTCGTTAGTGAGCTCAGAGAGCTCAAAAACGTTATTATTAGTAAACTTTTGAGCTCAAAATCGGTCGGACCAAAAAATATACATATCGTTAAAAAAAAACGGGGAATTTTTTTCTGGCGATATCTTTGGAATAAACCGACTGATTTGCATGTACATTGCGGCAATGGAAAGAGCTTGTTGAGACTTAGATTTGACCAAACTTAGAAACAAATCAGTCGAACGAATGATGAGTTATGGAATAAAAACCAAAAAAAATATTTTTTAATTTCTATTTTTAGTATAACTTGTGATCTACTTGACTGATCGACTTCAAAATCTAATCAGTACTAAGTTCTAATCTTTGATAAGCTCTTTCGATTCCGCCAAGTACATTCAAATCAGTTAATTCGTTCTAAAGATATCGTCAAAAAAAAAGTTCACACACAAGCAGACAGACGTCCATTTGAAAATAGTCACAATAGCTTCCTACATAATTAGAAATTTTGTGTTAAATTTTGACAGAAAATTTGTGTAAATTTAACAAACTTTTCTTGTTAAAATTAACTATTAAATATAATCAACTCAAATATACTGATCTACCCTTAGTACAACTTATGTCAATTTAGCAAACAATTTGTTTGATTTTCTGTGATTTTTTCAAAAAACCGAGCTATGAATTATCCGCCCGTAAAATGAGAATAAAAAAATCATTGAGGATGACATTAAAATTATGAGAGTTATCTATGATTACATTTAATTGTAAATCAATTACAATCCAAGTTTCCTTGCAGGAAATACTGCTACAATGCTTTGTTTGATTATAGTAATGAAGAAACACGCGGGAATGTTTAGCTAAACAACACGAATTTTGTGTTAATTTTCAAATAACACAAGAAATGTCTTACATTCCATAATTTCTAATCATTTAACATAAAAATTATGTTGAAATAAAATAACACAAACGGTTTCTGTTGAATTAACAGATTTCTGTGTTGAAAATCAACAAGAAAAATTTAACCAAACAATTTTTTTTTTTAGAAAAGGCATTTAAATTCATCCTAGCACATAAAAATGAAAGAAAATAATTTTTCTTCCCAATATCGAGCATCGAGTCTGTATTGAGTCTGTGTTGAGTCTGTATTTTCTATGGAAGCTATAGAAAAGACATCTAAATTCATCCTAGCACATAAAAATGAAAGAAAATAATTTTTTTTCCCAATATCGAGCATCGAGTCTGTATTGAGTCTGTGTTGAGTCTGTATTTTCTACGGAAGCTATAGAAAAGACATCTAAATTCATCCTAGCACATAAAAATGAAAGAAAATAATTTTTTTTCCCAATTTCGAGCATCGAGTCTGTATTGAGTCTGTGTTGAGTCTGTATTTTCTATGGAAGCTATAGAAAAGGCATCTGAAATCATCCTAGCACATAGGGGAGCCTGAGGCACGAAGGCCCCCTTAAGCCGGTTTTTTCTTTTTGTGGCTTTTAACCATAAAATTCATTTATTTTCCGTCGATATCGGAAGAATCAGTTGAAATTTTGCAAAAAATCGAAAAAAAAAAATTTTCTTATTCTGGGGCACGAAGGCCTCCTCTCCAAAAAATTATTAAAAAAATTTTTTTTTTTATTTCCCGTTAAGTTATGAGCTCTGTCATGTTTTTATCATATTTTAGGCCAATATGTGATCGTGGGGTAAAATGGACCAGTTGAAAAAAAAAAATTGCCACGAAAAAATTAATTTGACGTAAAATAAAAAAAAATAATTTTTTCTTTACAATTTTTTTTTCGAGTGGTCCATTTTGCCCCTCATATTATGTATTGACTTAAAATATAACAAAAACATTATAAAGGTCATAACTTGACGGAAAATAGAAAAAAAAAAAATTTACCTAATTTTTTAAGGGGGGCTTTGTGCCCCAGGCTTCCCTATAACTGATGTAAAAATTTAAAAAAATCTTAAGCATTCATCCTTCATCGCATCCGCAATCTTATATACGAAGAAGTCACTCTTAACATCCCAAAGGAGCAATTCAATCTTTGCCACACAATCTTCCCTACGGCTATCAATGTTTCCGAAGAAGTATGTACAATACGAATGAAAAAAGGCCCAGGAAATAAAAAAAAAAATAAAATAAAAAATAACCACAACTACTGTGAAAACCGATTCCTATAATCTGACACCTCCTATCACCCAATACGCTCGATACACTCTATTCCATTTATTCCAATATCTTTCCTACCCCGGTACATATTTTTCAATATCCATTTTGTTATTATATTCTTTTATATTTTATCATTATTATTATTATTATGACTATTTTTTTTTCTTTAATGTTTAACGATCGATTCAGTACTGAATTGTAATTTCACAACTTTAAACTTATTTAATTAAAAGATAATAAAACAAGAGAGAAAATTAAATGTAAAAAAAAACTTTCAACAGTGAACGTGGTCAGAGAACAGACGAGGCAGTTGTCACTGAAAGAAAGCACATACTAGAGAATTTAAACGAATATCAGAATTTCTACGACTACACGAAAAAGGCGGCATTCTACTTAAATTTCATACTACGTTTTATTGTAACTCCTACTTTAATTTTCCCAATTAAATACTTTTATTTCAATTTGTTTTCATATTACTATCAGTTAAATATTTAAAAATTAATTAATCTTTTTTGTAGACAAAGCTTAATTTTTTATACTTAGGCCATAATTTTTAGTTCGCATTTAATTGGGAAAGATTTTTTAATACAATGACTTTAAGACATTAAGCCTGAAAGTAAGATATCACCCATCCTCTCTCGCACTCAGAGAAATGAATAGAACTATCTTGGTTGCACTAATACAGTAAATAAAAATTTAAAAACGACTGTTCTTGGAGATAGTTAAGGTTTCAGAAGACGTTAAAACCGCTCCATTTAAAGTTTATAATCTTTATCAGCGAATCAAATTGAATCGAAAACCATTTGCCGTTACTTTTTAACAATCAAGTGATTCAAAAGACCCTAGACAATTCAAACTCAAAATTTTTATAGTTACTGCCTTGAAATAAATCAGTGAAAACTCCTGCAAATCAGTGAATATTCACTGATTAGAGTACTTTTCACTGATCTATTTTAAGAGAGTAGTTCTTCGAAATTTAAACTCAAAATATCTCGATAAATATTCAGTTTTTCAGAAAATTACAAGATATCTTTTTCATAGAGAATTTAAAGCGCTACAAAAAAGGTCTTTAACCATTTGTAGGGTAACTCAATATTTACAGAGATATTTTTAAAAAACCAATCACACTTTTTTTATTGATAACTTTGAAAAATTCGGTTGAAAATTTATCACTCAATTTACTAAAATAAATATACTTTTTGAAGATTCAACTTTTTTCATAATTTTTACGTCTAAGTCCAATAATTTTTCAATACTTTGCCACAAGATTTATTCAAAGAAATTACAAACTACCAAAGTCATGACTATTTTTATGCAAAAATCATTTATTTCGTTTTTTTCATAACTATTTTTTTTTATAACTAAAAATAGAAATTTATGATGAAAATAAATACTAGCTTATATGGAACTGTTTCAATAATATTTCAATAAACTTCCTTGTAATAATATTGATCTTTACATCCGATTATGACACTTGTATCCCTTACGACCGTTATAAATCGCACCGGAAGTGTGACCGGTGAGGGTTAAAAATAAATAATAAATTATTTAACCAAGTGACAGCTTGTTCTGAATCAATTTCAGTAACATGCTCTTCAACAATATAAGTGACACAAATAAATGTATCTCGATCAACGCTCAATTATCGTACAATAAATGTAAAAAAAAAGTAAATAAAAAAAATGTGCCAACATATTTTAAAAAAATTACAATATCCGGATGTCTATTGTAATAAATAACGTTTTATAAAAATAGCAATCTCAAGTATTTGAGTAATAAATTTTACGATATAAAGTTTTAAAAAATCAATGACATACATCAAATGTTTTAAATATACTTTAGTTGAATTCCCTACAACATTTTAAATAATAAAACTCATGCATATGAACATTTCGGGAATTCTGAATACAATAAAAAACCTCTTCATCGTATATCTATGCATAAATTCTTATTTTTAAAAGCACTTACAATATTATTAATAAAACACAATATAAATATCTATATCTGAGGAAAAATACAAGTGAACTAGATTCAAATACATCTATATGGTAAATATTCGATAACTGAATAGCGAATAAATTCTATCAAAGATCAAATAAATACATCAAAGTTTACATGTAGGAATAAAACTCAAATCGAGGATAAAATTTGTAAAAATAAATAAAAAAGCATTTTCTTCAATGTATATCAACGGATGAAATGAAAATATGTTATAAAGTAATAGCAAATAATTGTAAAATAAATCCAACCTGTCAATAAAGCGATTACCAGATCTACAAATTCCAGGATGTTAAAAAAATAGTAAATAAATAGAATAAAAATGTGAAAACCGTGACCCGAGCATACTGAGTGTGTACCTTCAATGAGTGGCAGTGGTAGTTTTACTAATATTGCTAAGTGCATCGTCAGCCGGTTGACGCACAGCGTTATCATACGATACATACCTACTGCTCGTCTCTTCAATTCTTTTCAACCCTCCTTCTTTACATTTCCCAACCAACCAACAAACCACCAGCTCATTCACCCTCATATTTTCCTACTCTTTTCTTACCTTCAACCTTTTACACTAATATTTCTACATTAAAACCACCAACACCCTGACATTGTCATTACTCTTTGGATCTTTTTTACATTTTATCTATATACATAATTGTAGTAAAAAAAATACGGACAAAAAAATTTAAAAACTTACCACCAGAGAATTAAAGCTTGAGTTATGACGTTTTCTTAAGCAATGACGGTCACCTGAAAACCGAATAATTAAAACATTAATTAGATTTAAATAAATTATAGTTATCACAATGAACTTTTTTAAATATTATAGAACGAGAACTTTTAAATATTCAAAATCAAATTTTCACAATCGTATGTATATATATATAGATTATGACAATGTATTTTAGTGTAGTGGAAATAGCATTTAAGGATTACTAAATTTAGCATAATATTAACAGGTATAAGATATAACGAAGCATACCAAGGGCATGAGAAAATTATTCATGGATTACCTCACTTGTCTCAGTCGTCGTATCTCCCAATTCCCCTTGCAGCAGAGTCTCTCGCACCAAAAGAGCCTCCATTATAATAATTGCTTCTTCATCTTGGCGTTTCTGCGGCAGCAGTTCAACTGCATTCCTCTTCTCCTATCCTCTACTTACCGGTCCTACAAAATAATAAGCATTTGTATTGTTATATTTCCTGATGTCGCACCTAGATTAAATACCAATGATAGATCCTCAGATATAAATTTATGTCACGTGTGCTAAGCGCTATTGTTATTACCATTTTATAATATTCAATGATGCATTTTATGAATAAAATTCTCGTATAACACTTCAACCACTTAATCATATGGTTATTTTAAACATTTCATATCTCACGTTATGCAAAGATAGATATTTAACATTTATCATTATTATAAGTATTTTTTAAATACAAATATTACTGTAATGGTTCTTTAAATAATATATTAATGTAAAAAGGTGATACTCTAGTGTATATTTTTTTCATTTCATAAAAATCTTTAGGTGTATATATGTGAATACTTGAGTTATACATTCTCTAAAAAGCTCTAGATATATATTTATGTTGTATATGTGTGAATGTATGTATTTAGATATAAAGAAAGAGCGAGAGGCTTAAGCCTCTCAAAGATCAAGAAAAGAAATATTACTCACAGTCGGGCTTTTTCGCCTGACAAATGTTTCCTAACGTTTTGCAACCGTAAAATTGTGTACAAAGTGAATGCATACCTTTTGATAAAATAGTATTTACTTATTTAAAATTTTTTTATTCAGACGGTTTTTTTTTATCAAAAACAAAAAAATTAATAAATGAATGCATGCATACATATCAAGATTTTTATTTACTGTAAAAAATATATATCATCTAGTAAATTGTTGATAAAATTTATTTTAATATTATTTATCAAATCGTACCATAATATAAATTTTTTACTCACTTAATTTTGATCTCCATTTTTTCCAGAAAATAATCAGCGGGATTAAATCAAAGCGCAGGTGTGATTAAATGGACTTAATGGGAACCCTTCTCTTTCAATTCATAATACAAAAAAATTCTGAGGGCAAGTAAAAGTTTTCTTGGGCGGAGTAAAAATTTGTTGTACCAAAAAATTCTTTTTTTCTGTGTAAAAAATAATTAAAAAAAAATACAATTACAAGACTTTCAAAAATTTCTGTATATATTTTTGAATAGCATTGAATAAATAAATATATAATATAATTATTTATGAGAGTAAATGTAGGTAAATGTAGCTGACAATTGGCAATTTTAAAAATTTTATAAAAAATGGATAAAATGTAAGCAGAGTAAAAATAAAAAAATGCGCACTTAGATAAATGAAAAATCAGTTCGCGAATTTTTTAAAATTTTATTATCTCAATTAATTGATTAATTTATTTATTTAAAAGCTATAAATTGTCTCATGACTGCTACATTTGCACTCATAATTATTTTACAGGCAAAGATAAAGGATTGTTAGTAATTATTAAGTAGCAGTAATTTAATATTGAAAGTTATTAGAGAACAAGATATCGTGTTTTTACAGAATTAATGTGACAGCTTGATTTTACCAAAAATAAATAAATTCAAAAGTAGATTATTCCGTCTTGACAACTTAATGTAATTATACTTCAATCTTGTCTTCATTATTTATGAAGATCTCTATTATCCTGATACTTGTCAAACTCAGAAAAAAAATTCAATAATTGATTATACAAACGAGTTATATAAAAGCATCATAATTAATTTACTTCATTTTATTTTAATAATTCCTATAAGTCTAGACGACATCCGTTATTTTTCTCGGAAGAAAATTTTAATGGCATATAAAACTTTACTTTCTTAATAATCAAAATAATATTACGATTGATTTACAATTCAAAATGATTTCCGAAATTTTTAAATCACAATTAAGTAATAAGATCATGTTATCATGATTATTTAATTATTAAAAACTATTGAATAATGTGTGATAGGTTAAATTATATGTTAACTTTATAAAGTCGCAACAAAAACTGTCATGGCGACTCGCGGATAAACTATCGATTATTGATTACTGACAAAAATATATTTTTTTAAATGATTAACTTACTTTTGTTTCGTTTAATTAAGAAATATATATAATTATTTTTAAAAAATGTCGGTTCTATCGATATTAATTCGATTCGATTAATATTGATTCGATTAGTACACATCATTCTTATGATACTGAAGTTAGTCGATATCTAGTAATTTTTTGATTTTAAAATTAATAATACTGAAGTTAGCTGACGTTTAATCATTTTTAGATTCTTTTTAAACAATAAATTATAAAAAAATAAATATTTAAAAAAATTACACTTATAGTTTTTTGAATTTTCTACAAAAAAACTATAGATGCAATTTTTAAAAATATTTTTTATTTTTATAATTCATCATTTTTAAAAAAATTGACAAATTATTAGACGTAAGCTAAGTTCAATATCATAATTTTTTGAATTTCGTAGGATCGATAAATTATAAAAAGAACAATAATTCAAAAAAATTCACTTATAGTTTTTTTAATGTTTTACATGTACATATTTTTAGTAGGTAATTTGTTAAGAAAAAAACTGAAAATTGTTAATTATCTACTAACTTCAGGTTAGTGTGAATGTAACAAATATATATGAGGCGAAATTTATAAATTTTAAATAAATAAATTAAGTGATTTGAATAATAAAATTTAAAAAATCCAAAAATTGGTTTTAAAATTTTCTAAATACGTATCTTTTAATTTTTATTCTACTTATATTTTATTATTCAAAAATTTTAAAAAATTTCAATTGTCAGCTATAGTCACACTCATAACTTCAGGATTATATCAATCTTAATTATTATTTATTTCATTGGATTTAAATAATATCTCGAACTTAAGTTTTTTGAAAATATAACCTCCAGATCTTTGGTCATGAATATTTATAAAAATTATTCAACTATAAATGAGTGTAAATGTCGCAGACATCAGACAAATTTAAAATTATAAATATAAACAGAGTTAATAATGAATGAACTAAAATTTAAGAAAAATGCGCTTAATAATATCAAAATTATTTTAAATGCGCATTTTTTAAAAATTTAATTTTATTAATTATTTACTCTATTTATTAATGATTTTAAATTTGTCTGCTGTCTGCTACATTCACACTCATTAACAATAACTATTTATTTGTTAAAAATAACAAAATGTATGAACACTTTTTTAAAGAAGAGCAAAAAAAAAATAATTTTTTATTTCAACGTTTATTAAATAATATAAACTAATCTTCAAACATAAAAAATATTTTAATAAATAGATAATTAAGCTGAAAATAAAAATTATAAATAATAATTAAAATTATCGAAAAAAAGAAAAATAATAATTCATCAAATTATTGAACAAATTAAAAAAAAATCTGTTTACAAAATAAAATATATATAATTATTCCACGCAGTTACGAGATATGAATGTTCATTAACTCATTGTAATGCAAGCAGTTACTCGAGCACGAGTTACTCGGTTATTCAACTACTATTCAAGTAAAATGTGATTTTCACATTACCAACAAGAACTTACCCTCTTTAATTTTATTTTATTATTTTCTTTTCTTATACTGCCGTTAATTTATACAGTACTCTCGTTACCTCCTCAGCATCGTCTTCATTGAATCGTTATTCAACAGCAAGTAAATTCAACGAATAAAGTCGGTAATAAAATTATAGGGTCGACAGGAAGAAAGTCCTCAGTTTCCATCGCTTACCATCATCTTTTTCCGGTGTCGTTCTTACCTATTTATAAAGTCGCAAAGCATTTCTTATGATTCCATCTTCCACTTTTCTTTTACATACCTATCTCACTTTTTTCTTCTGACACGCGTACGTGGTATGAATACACAATTATTTATCTTAAATTCAATTTTTACCCCTTCCACTCCTTATCTTACTCAGCCTTTTCAATCCTTAAATATTTTTTAAACAATTTCTCTCGATATTTCTTTTATCATATTTATATATATTTTTAAAAAATAAAAATTATAAATAAATTTTTTTAAAAAATACGTTATTGCTTTTTTCGATCCACTCTTGACACCTTTAAATAACGTGTCATTTGTATTTGCACATTATATATATATTAGTGTGCAGTATGTATATTACGGTTGTGAAAGAAAAAAAAAAACAAGAATTGACATCAGGTATTATTTGTTGCTGAGTATGTAAAAGCTTTTTGAGTGTTTAATAGATCCTCACTAAAGTTCAGACGTCATTGTCGGCACGTTTATATTAAACATGCCTAGTACAGTACAAGTACTTTAATATTTTTTACTTTTCACCATATATATAAAATACTTACTACCCTTATTTCTTGTATCCTTTCCTTCATCCTTTTTATATTTTATTCATTATTTATTTTATTTTTTTTTTTTTTTTACCGCTAACTATTTTGTATTAAGATGAGGGTCCATAATAATTTTTTTCCAAGCTTTTGTCTCAAACAAATTCTCTAAGTGCAAAACTAATAACGATACTTGATGCTTTACTTTATAATCTAACAATCTAGGTTTTCATTCTGTTTGCTTACCTGCCATTCAGTTGTGAACTATACTCAAGAATATAACTCATTCAAAAGTTAGTTTTAAATCGATTATAAAATTTTGTACCGAAGACAAACAAACTAATACGAAAGCCAAAGTTGCATTGTCCCGGGTCAAAATTCAAGTCGTACATCGAACGCAATCTTTCTTCTACTACTTCCACTTCTTTTTTTTTATTTTCTTGCATTGTCATCTAATTCTGAGCTACGTTCCAAATTTCAAGTCTCTAGCTCATCAGGATTAGTTGATAATCAACTACTAAATTCCACTCGAACAGACATACATGAAAGCGAGTTAATAAAAACGTGGTAATACGCCGCTGGATCCAAATTACGGAAAATTACGTAATTTACTACATTTTGACATCATTTACCATAAAATACGTCATTTCTACGGCAAATTTGCCGTAACTTACAGTAATTTACAGAAATTCGCAGCATTTTTGCCGTAAACACCGTATGCTTTTTTATTTTTACAGTTGTTACAGTGTAATACTTTACTTTACAGTAAAATACCGCAGGCTTGCCACAATTTCGTTATAGATTACCGCCCGGTTGTCCCAAATTTACGGTAAAAACGCCGTAGTTTTACCGTAAAAATACTATAATTCTTCCGAATACCGTAAATTACGACAAGTTACCGTAATTCGTATCTATCAGGGTAACGTGGTTAAAAACTGATTATTTGAATCTCAATATAAAATAAGAATATCGTTAAATGCATTTAAATTTAACATTTATATTTTAAATTGATGTACAATATACGAATTACCTTAAAGCCAATGAAAAAAATTATAATAAATAAATAAATTTGTGTATAAAGCATTATCGCAAATTGTATTTTTTTTCTATTTCGATCTCGAGCATTGCAGCTGAATTGTCATTATCATATACATAATTAATTATTATCCATTATTGTAATTATAATTATTATGATAAGTCTTCAGTGAGCTGTGTAATAACAACTATATCAGCTTAAAAATTAAATTACTTATTATTTTGTTTTTTAATAAAAGATGTACGTAATTGTTTTTGTTTTGTTTTAATTTCTATATGTATATAGTGTCTAGTTATTACATCGTACAAGAAAAACATTTCGTCAGTATATAAATCCAGAGAGTCAGGAGTGATTTAATTTTATCCTCAATTTTTCTTAGTTATTGAATGTTTTTTTTTTTTTTTTTTTTTTTTTTTTTTACAATTTATTGATTTATTTCACTAAACCCATTTTTTTAGCTTCAACTTCATATATTAATAACCTCCACATTTTCACAACAAACACTTCAGCTTCTTCATCTAATACCTGTAACAAATTAAGTTAATTAACAAATAAATAAATAAATAAAAAGTTCAATAAAACTAAAAATAATTTCGACACTATAATAATTAATGTTTTAAAATTTTATAATTAAATAACAATGACAATCTGTCACCAAAATGTGTCATCAAAATAATGACAATTATTTTAATGAAAGATAAAAATCAATATTTTATAAATATTTAATGAACCCTTTAATGTAAATTGTAAATAGAATCCAATTCGGATAAAGTAAATATTTAATTAGGTATTTAGCTGATAGAATTTATTGACAGATTTTAATTTAAAATATATTAGTTTCGATTACTCTATAAATAATTACCATTTGTACATCATCGAGAATACCCTGTGGTGAACTGCCAGCCATCACTTTACTGCAAATAAAATCGACTAATGTTGGCTCAGGTTCACCGATGTATTCAATTATTTTTTTATTTATCCAAGGACGTATTCTTTTTTCCATAAGAGTCTGCAACATTATCAGTAGTTAGTATATATTTGTATATAAAATAATTAACAGTCGACCTCCAAAAAAAAAAACTACTCGGCCGATTCGTCTCAAACTTTACTGATATTCAGTACACCAATGCCTATCACTGGAACTAAAATAAGTTTTTCTTTCCTTCCCAATTATCTTCTAGAAGACATTCTCAAAAAGTTCTAATAAAAGTCAAAAAATGTAAATAAATATTTTTAAATCATTTTTATCTTTTTGCCTCATATGAAAATAATTCTAGTAAGAGTCGTAAATTTTCATGATTCCTACTTAATTTTTTTATTTATTTTACTTTCTAATTTTTTCAAAGTTTCAAAAATGTTCAAATTTAAGGGAGAAGTGGCATTCGTTAACTGATAAATTCCGCGAAATTTTCGCTCCTCTATAGACTAACTGTTCAAGCTAATGGAGTTCGACCGTAAATGATAATAATAAATTAATAATTACATTATCTATAACTGCCCAATCAAGTTGATACCCAAATAAGGCATTTTTATCAGTGGGTATTTTATCAATAAGAGATTTAATATGTTTTCTTTTTTCTTCTTGACTTTTTGTGCTTTCTTCTTTGCCTCCTTTACTTGAATCATCGCTACCTTTCTTCTTTTTATCATCGCCGTAATCTAAAATTTTTTAAATTTATTAAAAATAAATAAATGAAATCTAAAATATTTCATTAATTTAAAAAAATAATAATTACCTAGAGGTACAAGTTTACGTTTTTTCGAATTATTCGTTCCATCATCATCGTCATCATTATTAAAAACATCTTTAACATCCATACGTGTTTTCTTTTTAGACTGTTGGCTACTTTGTTGAATATTATTACCCGAATTAGGACTTGTTGGTGTTTTATTACCAGAAGTATTATGATCTGAATTTCTATTACCGCTTCCGCCCATAGCAAACGGTACAAAGTTACTACCACTTGTTTTTTCAGGCTCACTGACTAATGACATCCGCGAGTCTTCATCATGTGAAGGCGGTGGCTGTGTCGGTGTACCAATAGTTTGAATAGCCGGCGAACAAGTACGTTTGTCTCTCATCTGTTCTGACGACATTCCGTCCATGTTATCAGAATCACGATGATGGTTTTGATGATGACGATGATGCCGTCGGTGGTGATGGTGATGACGCGGTGGAGTTCTCGAGGGTTCTGGCTGCGGCGCTTCTTCGAATTGGATTTCATCATCACTGTCACTGTCTATTGGTTCTGTTTCAATAGGAGGCATCGGTGCTTCTTTATCTTTTTCTATTTTTTCATCGTCTTCATCAATTATTGTAATAATTGGTTTCGGTTTATACTGTTCTTCTCTTTCAGCTTTTAGCTAGAAAAAAAAATCAGTCATTTAATGTGCGTTGATACAACAGAAGTGTATCCGTAATTATTTACATATTATCAATATTTTTTCTATACACTGTAAAAAATTAACGGAGTGATCGCGGAGTAAATGTCGAGCGGATAACTATTTATTTTTTTTATCCTCTAGGAATGAAATTTACTCCGAAGGGGAGTTTATTTTAATATTAAAACTCCGAATCGGAATGAATGCAGATTTAAATAAAATCTAAATTACGTTGAAATGACTCCGCTGGAAAAACAATTTCCTTACTTACTACGCATGCAGCGATTTTTTTTTTAAACTGCGGAACTCCAAGTAATGGAGTGAATTAAAATCCGTAATCACTCCAAATTTACCCCTAATTTTTTACAGTACACATTAATAAAAAAATATTTATAATTTCTTATGATCATAATTAATAAATTAATTTTTATTTAACAATTTTTTTTTCAAATAAACTTTTGTTAAAAATATCAACAACGCGTCGTCATTAAATTTTACAAATTTTTTGAACCCATATCTCCAAAAATTATAGAAGGAGACATACTGATGAGTGATTGATCACTTTTTTTACTTCATCAAAATTATGTAAAAAAACGTTTATTGATAATCTATAGACCACAAACTTTTATTCAATACCGCTAAAATAATTTTAAAAAAAGTCCCTCTATAAAAAGACCGTAATTTTCTAAAATGAAAATCAAATTTCACGTTGGGCTTGAAGTAATTAATTTCATGTGTATCAATTTCATAATAACGAATTAAATATATTATGACAGCGAAGCAATCTTACAAATGTTCTATTATGGACAGAATAAAAAAATAAATAATAAAGTAAGTAAATATTAATAAAATTATAATGATCAACTTGTTACGTAACTTTACAAGTTTGCTTATCAAGTTTAACTAGAAGGAAATTATTAACCGTGTTATACTATATAATACAACTTACTCGCTCAAACTCGGCAGCTGGATCAGGATGAGAAGCGTCAGCATAAAGTTTATCCCTGAGACGTTGAAGTTCTTGACGTTCGGCACAACGGTCGCGTGAGTCAGCTTCAGCTTCCAAAGCTCGTTCCTCAAGACGCCGTGATAGTTCTTTACCCTTGTAGTACTTTGAATCATCGCGATCATCATCATAATCCTCCAAAAATTCTTTCAATCGTGTGGCTTCTTTTTCCCTTGCCTCCCGCTTAGCGCGTTTTTTATCCAACTCTTTTTCATATTCCTTTTGCTTACGACGCTCGCGTGTTTCCCAAGCACGCAGTCGTTCTTGATACGCAGCTTCTTTTTCTCTTGCCCGCCTCTCATTCTTCTTACGCTCCTTAGCCTCTTCCTCTTCCTCATGCTCACGCAATATCTCACGTTCACTCTTACGGACTTCCTCTCTTTCACGTTCTCTATCACGTTCGCGGTCTCTGTCTCGGTCCTTATCACGCTCGCGTTCACGTTCACGGTCACGTTCACGATCCCTGTCAATCCTGTCACCCCTATTGTCTCTATCCCGTTCGCGATCGCGGTCACGTTCTCTCTCACGATCACGATTGTGATCGCGATTTCTGTCATTTCGCATTCGGTCACGTTCTCTATCACGTTCCTTAGACCTAAAATAATTTAATAAATAAATTAACACTAATCAGTTTGATTATTAATACACGAAGATACATTTTTAGTAACCGTTCCTAGTACGCTCATGAAACATTGTCCCATAACGTTATGGTAACAATTACTTGGAATTATGGGAAATAGGTCCATATTTTCTGGGAAAAGTTTCCATAACTATGGGAACAATTTCCATCATTATGGTAACAGTTTCCACATCGCATTGTAATAGAATTATTGTAATGATTACCATAATATTTACGGATGCCATTCCTATAATAGATATTTCAAAAAAACCGGTTACCATGCGTTACGGAAACCATTCCCATAACATATTATAATTCCTACCATAAATTTCTCTCTGCGTATTAACAAAATTTATAAAAATATTAACCTCGATTTAGATCGACGTTTGTCCCTTCGATCATTATGAGCTTTATGTGACACCGGACTTCCAAAATCACCATCACGTTCTTCTTTAACATCATCATCACCACCCCCACCTCTCCTATCTTTTCTTTCTCTTTCCCGTTTTTCACGTTCCTCTTTCTCAACAGCTTCGCGTTTTCGTTTAACCTGAGCCTTTTCCTCCTCTTGTTTCTAAAAAAATACAATTAAATATCCAACCATTAATTTAAAACCAATCAAATAAATAATTTATCACCGTCATTTAAAAAAAAACTTATAAAAAAAAAAGTTAAATAAAAATAAACAAAATAAAATAAAAAATCCTGATAACTAGCAATCGTAAGTTAATCACGTCACTAAAATAAAATAAAAAAAATTTTTTAAAATATAAATATTTAAAAAAAGAATTAATTATTTTTTTTTGTAATTCTCAATGAAATATATCAACATATTTATACATAAATATATAATGGCACAAGAAAAAACGATTGCTGTACATAATTAATTGAGAAATTAATATATCATTAATTAATTAATTATTAATATTATTTATTATTAATATTATATAGTTTTTTCTTTTGTTTGGTTTAATAATATACTCACTCCATTGGAGCAAACACCAGCAGCTGCATCTTACACGTTATTCTTGTAAACAAACCAAATTTACCTAGGTGCAAATTTTTTAAAGATATACGCAAGATATTTTTTAAAAATATATAATTTTTTTTTAAATAAACACGGTCATTTATTATTGTTATAAATGTAATTAAAAATATAAATAATTAATGAGGCCACACAATGTACTTACAACATTGTCAGTGTACCTATTTTTAAATTCCTATTAATATTAAATAAATAAATAAAGTAATTATGATAGATATATATTAATTATTATTATATACCGAATTAAACGTAGTGTAGACGTTCACTCACTCATTTATGTATCATGGACATCAACCGATTTCCAACCGATTCCAACGTCTCGCGTATTGTTCTCTCGTAATTGTTCCCTTCTCAAGACGATCCAGCAAACTGTTGAATATTAAATGCACGATTGCTTTTTTTCCCGTTCTTTTTAAACCATTCACGCATTTTTTTATGTTAAAAAAAAATTAACAACAAATAAGATTCCTAATTTTATTTATTCTTTTTTTAACGATGCATTACTACATTATTAAAATAAAAAGAAAAAGTCTTAGATTTTGAATAAATTTTCATATTTATCTGTTTGGTTATTAACGGTCACAAGGAGTGAATTAGCCGCAAGTGTCTTATCAGGTGTAGAAATCAGTAAGTATACAAGAAATTTTATAAAGATTATTTAAAGATCTTTATGAAAGTTAGTTTATTTATATCATAAATTTTCATTTGTAGATAAGGTAAAAGACCCAGTACCCGATCAGGGAACTCTTACTCGATCATTCATGTATATGTACATCTATATTTACTAAATTTTACTAAATATAGATATAGAAACACATGGAGTGATCGAGTACTACAGAGTTGTGAAAAAGAAATGATTTCAAAATTCCATTATATTTCCCGGTTTTCCAGTAAAGTCTTTCACATTTTTCTTTGATTCAGAAATTTTATTCGTATCATTAAGATATTCAAAGTTTTAATTATATTTTAATTGCCAATAATTGAATCTGATGATTAAATCGAAGTTGTAACTCGAAGGAAAATGATCATACAATAAAAACAAAAAAAGCAAATTGTAGCTTCAAGTATCTAGTTTTCTGATCTGATATTGAAATTTTTTTATTATGCACGATTCCGAAGTAATAAAAAATTAATCATAATTATCGAAAAAAATTTATTGATGTTCGTAGACAATTTCTAAGACGAGCATAAATTTGGAAATTTTTTTTTCGATAATTTTCTAAGGGTTACTCTGAAACCGTGCATAATAAAAAAGTTTTCAAGACCAAATCTGAAAACTAAACACTTGAAGCTACAATTTTCCTTTTTTGTTTTTGCTGTACGAACATTTTCTTCCGAATAACAGTCTGTTGAAAATTTCCTAAGGTTTTTTGGATCGTGACCGTTTAAATGTAAAAATAATAAATTGTAATGTAATAATGCATCGTCTGTAATTATTTATGTTAAAAAAGTCAAGTGCTTAAAATCAAGTGCACATGAATTAAAATGAATTTAAAATATTAAAATAAATAAATGTTATTAATAATGAATAAATAAAAAAAGAAATTAAATAAAATAAAAAAAATTTATTAATGTCCATCAGGGACTCAAGTGAGTCGAGTAGTAGTTACACTATCAAAAGAACTACAACAACAACAACAACAACAACAACAAGCAACCGGATGGTTATTTATTTATCATGGTTGGTTGATGGTTGTGAATTTTACTCACAGTGTAAGTCGACTTGGTCAGTCAGTGAAGTTATGGTGTGGTACCGTAGTAGAATGGAGAAGAAGAAGAACACACCTAGGTACACTACATGTGTCTGATCGAGACGCTGACAGAAAAGCTGTTTACACAAAATAAACACAACAACTAAACAGTCTCAACTATTTTTATTTTTTTCTTCAACTAATTTTATTATTTCAATATATTTTAATCTTCTTTAGTTCAGTCAAGTCGCTTGTATTAACTTTCTACTATCATTATTAGGATGTTTAAAAAAAAAAAAACAATTTTTTTTTCTCAAAACAGGTTCAGAAGATTCATTTAGATGTCAAATACGCCTGTGAAAATTAGAGCTTTTCTATTTTTCATAAGAGTAACATGGAAATAATTTTTTTTACGTCTTCTGATTTTTATAATTAGCTAACGATGTGTCGTAGAAAAAATTTGCAGGCGTGTTTTTGTAGGGAATTGAATGTTCTACAAAAAAGGTATCTTATGATTTGTTGATAAATTCTTTTGTTCAAAAGTTATTTTAGCTTGAAGTTAAATTTATAGTAAATTTTTAGATCTTTATACTTTTCCAGCGAAACTATCAGACTGATAACAAAATGTCATAGAATCTTTTATATAAATAATTTTATTTCTTAAAAATTATCTCTCATAAAGTTTTTCAAAATTCCGCATTGTTTTTGAGTTATTTTCATTTTAATGAAACTCTTAAATAAAAGAGTATTCTGATCGTTTTTTTACATGCGTATTTTCAAATCTAAATATAACTTTTGAACCTGTTTCCGAAAAAAAGAAATAGTTTTTTTTAAATACCCTAATAATTATATTTTAAAACATAAGTTAATTATTTAATTTAAATGAAAAATGAATTTAAAAATTAATCGTTTATTTAAATGTAGCAAGCTGTCAAAAATTAAAAAATTAAAAGAATATATTTGTAAATATATAAATGTAATATTTTATTAAATAAAAAAAAACAATTACTTGATGTTAGTTTTATATGACACGGCGTTAAAAAATGTTTGTTCAGATTTTTATTTTTTTTTGTTGCATAATGACTCTGACTTACCAAGAAGGCTGCAGCTGCCTTGACAGAAAATAACGAGGGATGTACTTGTGATCGACTCCCGTCAGAGCCAAATGAGTGGGTGATTGTATGGGGAGTGATGTCCCCATATACTGCATCATATCATTCCTAGTCTTGTATGGGCAACTCACGCGGCCTGTTATTATAATTACAGCAACGAGTCACCGCTCCAATCGAACAAAACTGACATACTATTTCACACACACACGCATTTTACCATCAACCACTTATAAATAACTAATTATAATTATAATTATGATAATAATAATATTTATATCCATATGTATTTAAATATATTTATGTGTCATCTCACCATTAATATTTTATTCCTGTCCTTTAAAGCAAGAGCTTAATAATTAACAGTTGAATTGTAAAATAATTTTACCATTCAAATGTCAGTTAAAACTTTTACATTTTTAAATTGAATGTATTTTAATAGAGCATTTGACGCGATTTAAATTCAATGTGTAGAAAAAAACAAATAATAATAAATAATTACACACAATTCATTCGAATACTTTTAAATAATAAGCGTGAAAATAAAATTCAGCAGAAATAATAAAAAATTTTTTTAAGTTGTATAGAAAAAAATAAATAAATAATTTTATAAATAAAATAAAAATTGATAAACGATAATTACCTTCATAACTTCTCTGAACTTTCCAATCTCGCGTGTTATCAAATCTCGTTTACTTTCTTCAATTTCGGCATCATCGAGATTTAATCCTTTAGCTTTTGATAAGTCTTCTAACTTTCGTGCGTCTGTTAAAGTTACAACAATTTAATTATTTTGGTGATGATTCAAATGATTTTAAATATTAATCCTCAGCGGTCACATGCGATCCAAAAAAACAGGAAATTTTTAACTCAAAATATCTTGATAACTATTCAGTTTTTAAAAAAATTACAAGACATCTTTTTTGAAGAGAATTTAAAGCGCTACAAAAAATGTCTCCTATAATTTGTAGGATAACTCAATATTTACAGAGATATTTTTAAAAAACCAATCACACTTTTTTTATTGATAACTTTGGAAAATTCGATGGAAAATTTATCACTCGATTCAGTAAAATAAATATACTTTTTAGAGAATTCAAATTTTTTTCATTAATTCTAAGTCAAAGCATAATTATTTCTCAATAATTTACCCTAAGATTTAATTAAAGAAATTACAAATTACAAAGTTACAGATATTTTTATGCAAAGTCCTTTTCTTCGTCATAACTAATTTTTTATAACTAAAAATAAAAATTTATTTCAATAAAATTTCTGGTAAAAATATTGATTTTCACATCTAAGTCAATTGTATCCTATAGAGCCCTACGCCGTTATAATTCACACCGGGAGTGTGGCCGCTGAGGATTAAAAATAAATAATAAATAATTTTACCACTGGCAGCCTGTGCTGATTCAATTTCAGTGGCATGTTCTTTAATAACCTGAGTGATACGAGTTAATGCATCTTGATCAACAACTCGCATTCCTTCGTCCATGTAATCATCACTGTCATCACCGTCAGCAGTTTCATTGGGAGTTTCGTCTTGTAACGGCGATTGTCCGCCTTTCAATTTCTTTCTTCTCTCAGCTAAATAAATTTAATTAGTCAATTAAATGATAATTGAATTTTTTATTACCAATAAATAAATAAATAAAAAAATTACTGATAAAATTACCTTTGAATTGATCAAGTACAACTTTTGTTTTAGCGTCAACTTTAACAACCAAACGTTTGGTACCAATTTCCATGTCATGTAACAGTCGTACTGCACGTAAACCAGCATCTGGACCAGCATACTCACAAAATCCAAAAGCTTGTACACGTTTCCACGACAATACATGACCACAAGCACCCAATATTTGTCTTATCATAATATCCGGTGCACGATCCATTATATTACCCACGAAAACAGTCACTGGTGGACCAGTTTCACGTTCGCGACGTTTTGGTGCTTCTGGTCGAGGAGGCTGCGGTTGCTGTTGCGGCGGCTGAGGCTGTTGATTTCTTGTATAACGAACTGCTGGTGCTGATGTCTGCATTGCAGATACTGGCGTTGGTATCATCTAATATATAAAAGTTAATTAATAAATATATGAAATATTTAATCTCCATAAAATTAATTCATCAAATATTAGTGTGAAAAAATCATATTGAAAAATAAATTAACTTTTAGTAAAATAACAGCTCCCGTAAATTTAAATTAAAATCATAATTCAACGGTCTCGAAATGAATCATTCATCTCATCAGCAATATCAATTACCCGCTTTAAAATCATTTTATTAATAATATAGGATAAAAGATCCAATTAATGACAAGGTAATTACGGACATTTTATTTTATTTTTTTATTTATAACATTTTTAAAAATCAAAGATATTTTTAAATAAAAATATTCATTATAAATTTTATCAATTGTATTTCAATTCCATAAAATAATTGTCAGCTATTACAATTATAATTAAAAGCTATAATTTATGTATCAGATGATTAGAAGATGTACCCAGGGGTTACGAAGCATCACTTACTAGTAAAAAAATTATGAAATTAAATCGAAGCGGGAAATTTTTAATTTATTTACATTTGACATATTTACTTATATATCAATATAGACGAACTAATAATCGGGCGCTTTATCCTAATCATTATTGTTTACAATAATAACTTTTATAATACTGAAATTAGCCGACGTCTTAAATTTATAGATTTTTTTAAAAACGATAAATTACAGAAAAAAAAATTTTTTTTTAATTTTACTTAAAGTTTTCTAAATTTTTTACATGAACATATTTTTATCTTTTTGTTTTTTTAATTGATTCGTCGAAAAAAAAAACAGAAAAACGCTAATTGTCTGCTAATGTCAGGAAAAGTAATTTTTAATTATCTGTATTATTAAATTTGAAATATGAATGATTACACTAAAAGTATCAAAATAAAAATTATATATCATACATAAAAAATGAGTGTGAATATAACTGACAAGTGGGAATTATTTAAATTTTTGAATAAATAAATAAAATGTAAGTGGAATAAAAATTTAAAAATGCGTATTTAGATCAATGGAAAATCAGTACGCGCATTTTTTTAAATTTCATTATTTAAATTTTTAAATTATCTCATATCTGCTGCATTAATATTTCACACTCATTGTAAAAAATGTATTTTTAAAAGAGTACTTACATGTGGCATCGGCATTACACCACCAAGCATAGGCGGTGGAGCTCCAACCATGTATGGCATTGGTGGCATACCAGGTATACCCATCGGCGGTTGTCCAGGATATGACATTTTAAATTATTTAATAACTTCTATTAAATGCTACACTAACTGCAATTTAAATAATAAAATATAAATACATATGGATATCTATACATATATATATTTATATATAACGTATTAAATTTATCAATCAATGTATGACGTCTTGACACGCGTCCTTTTACAACTGAATCAAACTCCAAAACAAACAGTATATTTATATATTTTAAATACTTACATACAAGCAATACATTTAAATTATGACAAAGAGATAATGAACATGTCATTAATTTAATTATTGTAAAATAATTAAAGAATATGAAGGTAAGAAAATACCCAAGCTAAAATTTAATGGAGGCCATAGCAACCTAACCATTAAATGAATACTGATATGTTAATTTAAATAAATTACAATAACTTACCTTTTACAATAATTATTGTATTTATATATTTTTATATATTATAAAACATGTCATTGCTGTGTGTTAACATTCATCATTTAAATAATATAACTAACTATTTATAATTATTAACACTCAATACACTCTCGTTATTTTAGTATGTGTTGTATTACAATTGTGATCTTGCCTCCATAGGATCAAGTCAAGAGTACGAAGGGAGAATTTTCATCGGCATTGGTGAGAAACGCGAGATAAAAAAAATCATTATATACATATAGATATATATGTATATAATATATTTTTTACCGGTAATTGTTGGTAATTTATCGATACTTTGGTTATCGCACTAGTTGTAATTGATAACACTGAAGTTAGCCGATGATACTGAAATTAGTTTACGTCTAATAATTTTTGAATTTTTTTAAAAACAATAAATTAAAAAAAAAAAGTGTTTAAAAAAATTGCACCTAGAATTTTTTAAATTTCTTACATGTGCGTATTGTGAGTTTTTTTTAATTAAATTGTTGAAAAAACAAATTCGAAAATTTTTAATCGTCTGCTAACTTATGAGTGTGGGTGTAGCAGACATCAGACAAATTTAAAATTATTAATAAATAGAGTAAATAATTAAAAAAATTAAATTTTTGCACCCGTAGTTTTTTAAATTTTTTATATGTGCATATTTCTATTTTTCATTTTTTTGTAATTAATTTGTCGAAAAAAACTGAAAATTGTTAATTGTCTGCTAACTTCAGGATCAAATATCTGCTACATTCACACTCATAAAAATTTTTATAAATTAGTGCTCCAAGTTGTGAGTATTTGAACTACATCAAAATAATCATTCTCCATTTCTCTTTCTATACTATATGCAAACATTTATTGCTTATGTACATGTATATAGATATATATGCATGCAATAGAGTCCTGTTTGTTTCTCCAAGCTTCTTAGTTAATATAAATTTTTTATTTCGAATCTCATTTTTAGAATTACATTAAAAAAAAATATAAATATTTAAAATAAATAAAAGTTACAAGACAATGGATCGTGAATTAATAGAAAAATTTATTGAAGTCACTGGTAAGTAAAAAAAAATTAATTTTTACTCAAAAAAAATCTATAAGTTTTTTTTTTTATTTTTTTTTTCAATAATTTTTTCCTAAAAAAATTACAGGAGAATCTGAAGAAACTGCTGTTCAATATCTCACAATCGCTGACGGTAATGTTGAGCAAGCGATCACGCTGATGTTTGAAGGTGGACCTGTACCAGCACAAAGAATTGCTCCTGACGAAGAACCAGAAGTTCGTCCCCCTATTTCACCAACTCAAGAAGTTTTAGTCCCCGATGATTCTATTTATGTTCTTCCTCGAGCTTCCAAGAGTGTCTTTGACAGGTTCAGAGATTTCTCCGTTGAAATACGTAATTTATCATACAATCGACTATAAATTTACTTAAAATTTTTTTCAGTATCAATTAATTAATTAATTTATTTATTTGAATTATTAAATCAATAGGTAGACAAGAGGAAGAAATGACAAGACAAGTAAGTGGTGAAAAAATACCCTCTCATTGTAAAACAAAACGTCTTGAAGATCTATTTCGTCCACCATACGATATATTGTTTTTGGGAACATTTGTTGAGGCTCGTGAATACGCAAAGTCAAAAAATCGTTGGCTTCTAGTTAATGTACAAAACCCACAAGAATTTGCATGTCAAATGCTTAATAGAGACGTTTGGTCTGACAAACAAATAAAAGAAATAATTAAAGATCATTTCGTTTTATGGCAGGTTTGTATATTTATTTATTTTTTAATTATATCGAGCAGTAATAAATAAAAAAATTAAAATAAATTTATTAGGTATTGTCAGATACTGCCGATGGACGAAGATACATTGACTTTTACAATGTGCTTGACTATCCTTATCTAGCAGTTGTTGATCCAAGAACGGGGGAATGTATGCGCTCATACAATACAATATCAATGGACCATCTTCTAACTGGGTTGAATGACGTGCTGAGCTCTCAACCATCACCAGACTGTAGCTCAGACTCACCCGACGTCGAAGCCTCACATTGCGAGCCAACATCATCAGCAAAACGTGGTGGTCATTTTAATAATTCTAAAGATTCCGGTAGGAGAATTAAAAAATCGCGTGTCTCTATTGATCCAACAACTTCAGTTGGTTTGTAATTTATCATAATAAAATTAATCAACAATATCAATAATTAAATAATTATTTTTTTTTTTTCTATCAGGTTTTAAAAGTCTGAATGGAGAGCCATCGGTCAGTACAAGTACCGGAAGTAGCGCCGTGATTCGCGGAAAGAGAAGTCGTATGGAGATTGATAACGCTGATGGTGATCCTGCTGATGAAGCTGCTATGCCTACAAAAGAAGTTAATATTATTTATATTTATTAATTAATCAATTTTATTAATTATTTGTTAATTAATTGTATTTTATTTAAGGACTCGGTGGCTAAAACTTCTAACAGTACACCGTCGGTGTCAAATGACATCAGTAAACCGTCAACTTCGAGTTACAATAGTAAACCATCTACTTCAACTTATAATAGTAAACCTTCTACGTCTAGTTACAATAATACACCATCGACTTCAACAAACAACAGTATACAGTCTATTTCAAGTAAAAATGATATGGGTATAAAGATATTTTCATTTTTAACTTTGATTAAAGACATTTTTATCAAGTCTCACTTACTCTACTATTTTAATACTTTGAATGTCCGATTTGTCATAATCGTTTTTTAATTTTATCAATTAGGAACTCAACGGTACTTGGTAAATAAATATCAAAATTTTTATGTCAAGATCATGATTCAAAATGTAAAATTTTTTTGGTTAAAATTTAGTTAAATTGCGTTTAGCTTTCAATTAATTAATTAATTTATTTATTTATTTATCAATATTGTACACCAATCAGCTATATACGACTGGTTACAAAATATATGGAAAACTATGACTTTAAAGTAGAAACATATTCAATTATTATTAAACTGACATTTTTGACTGAGAAATGACAAAGCTTGATTAATTATTTAGATTTTTTAATATTTGAGTGAAAAACCGGAAGAGATCCACGAAATAAATCGATGTCTGAATTGAGCTTAATAACAATATGACTAATAGTGCAGCAGCTAAAAAAAATGTTAAGTTTAAATGAAGAATTTATTTATATGATGGTGATGTATTAAATTAAAATTTTAATACGTGCAAAAACATATGAAGAATTTAAAAAAAATATTTAGAGTATATAACAATTAGTAATAATGAGGAAATGAAATAAAAATCGTGATAACCCAGTAGTAGGGCAATTAAGCCAATAAGGGGACAAGTTTTAAAATAATTTTTTAATGGATTTGAATATTATCAAAAAAAATTATTATTGTCCCGCTACTGGTCTCGGGATCCGACATTGTCTTGATGTCAACTAGTGCTTTAATCTCTTTGTTAGTCAATTAATAAAATTATAAATACAGTTATGACATTTCAAGATCATTGAATTTATTTTCAAAATTGGATGGGGGACAGTAATTAAAATGCCATTAAATTAATATAAAAAAATATCTTATAAAAATAATTTATATTTATAGCTAATGGTGAATTGTCATTACGATTGTGTTTGCGACTACCTGGTGGTGAACCAGAAACAATTTCGATGCGTGCTACCGACACTATTGAGGTAACTTTATAACATACAATAAATTATTGTTAATTTATTTATCTATTATATGTATTTATCATTTTTTTTTTTAGTGCTTTATAAAACGCATTGAAGACATGGGATACTCACGAACAGAGCACACATACTTAATTCCATTCCCAAAAACAAATGTAGGTGCACTGCCAACGGATTCACAATTGCGTGATACTGTTTTGTATCCATCAAGCACAGTATTCATTACAAAAGTCTAAAAAAAACTCACTTTTTTTATTTCTTTTATTTCATTGCATAAAATCATTTTATTCATAAAAAAACACTGCCATTTTATAAATTTTTTAAATATTAGTGAGAGGGTAATAAAATTCCAACTCATTTTTTTTTTTTAAGTTAATTTATTGGTAAATTATAATTATTAAATATATACAAATTATTCACTGCCAATTACTGAGATGTTTATATTTTTTCTCAGTAGTAGTTAGTTAGTTTTTTTTTTTTATTTGTAATTACAATGGCTAAAATTTTGTCTTCCTCTAAATATTCCCGGCAGATCTGAATTACGGTATTTTACAGTAAATTGCGGTATTTTACCATCCAATTGCGGGATTGAACCATAAAAGTAAAGTGAAATGGCGGTATTTCATTTTCAAAATGCGGATTTACTGCAAAATTACGGCATTTCATCTCTAACTAAAGTATTGTACTTGAGTTACGGTAAAAATTTCATACTTTATATGTCTTAGAATATGACTCTACTTTAATTATCCTTTATCAGATATACAGTTCACGGTCATTTACAGGAAATTACTGTGGCATGCGGTAAAGTCGCCGTATAAAAACGGTATTTTGCGGCAAAGTTCGCGAATTTACGGTAAAACCAGAGTTTGTCATAATTCGGGTTTGCGTAAAGTGAAGTATTGTACCGGAGTTACGGTAAAAATGCTACAATTTACAGTAAATTACCGCATATTACTGTAACTTGATTAAATTACCGCCAAGTGCGGCAAATTTGACGTATTAATCACCGTATTTTCTGGAAAAATACGGTGATTAAGAGTCAATACCGTAATTTACCGTACTTCAGATCCACTAGAAATATTTAACCCCATTCTCATAATTTTTAAATACATCACATCCATTATTATTATCATTTGTTTATCTTTTTATATAAAAGTATTAAATAATCTGATTGAACATAATTTTTGATATTAACGTTTAGTTTGATATAAAAAGTAAAATCTATGTAATAAATAAATATAAAAGCTTAGCTGTCTGTAAACCGACAAAAATAAAATTTTATTGATTGATACAGAAGACAATTGATGTAATAAACATAATCTCAAATGTATAATTATAAATAAACTATTTAAAAATATAATCAATAAGTATATATATTATATATAATTTAATATAAATATATTAAATAAATATATTACTATGTTTTATTATAATATTAATAGTTATAGAAAAAATAGGTGTATGAAGATAAATTCTAATGCGATCTAAATAGAATAGTAATAAATTTGATTGAGTGTTAATTAACACCGAAGCTTTATATAAAATTTTACAGTGAAGGTTTTCGCGTGATTGATTGAAACTTTAAATTATTGCCAGCCACATCGCCTGTAGTAGTGATCGCCCAAGAAAAAAAAAAATAATGAATAAAATTAGACATGATTTAATATTTTTAGCCAACGCAATAGTAATATAACTATCATTTTAATCATAATGATTAATATTTATAATTACCTACTGGTTAGTAATTAATATTTTTTTTTATTTGACTGATCGTCATCAGCAGAAATATCAATTCCACTTAACTCAAGTTTTATTAACCATTGCGTTAACGCATCATCTAAAATAATAATAAATAATGATAATAAAGATGATGTAAGATTTACATTAATTAATAACTTTTAATTGATTTACAGTATGGAAATTAATAAAGCAGATTATCAAGAGTAAATGCTGATTTTAAATAGTTATGAAAAATATTATCAACTTTTTAGTGATTAACAATACTATTAGTTTTTAAAAATATCACGTTATATAATTATTTAATTTTTTTCTGCATTACAATTAAATTTCGTTGTTTTGGTAAACGTTTTTAAAGCAATAATGTATTATTGTAATTAATTAGTTGAGATTTTAAATATTTTGTTGAGTAATTTATGTGAAGAGTTCTTGTTTTATACCAAGTTGTTCGAGGAATAATCCCATGGGTGTGCGCTTCAATCCAATTCCCTCAATTTTATTGACAACTTTGTTTTTAATACTTCTTAATCTCAATGATGCGTGTACAAATGTTGCTAAAATAAATTTTTATTTCAAATAATTATTGTTTTTTCGTTTAGGGGAGGAGGGCAAAACGGGGTACTGAAGGAAATTTAAGTTTTCAGAGACTCAAATACGCTAAATCTTTTTTTTTATGATATTTAAAGTAAATAAAAAAATCTTTAGCTGCCGTTAAAAAAAAATCGCATTTTTTGTGGGCAAAATGGGGAACTCCCTAAAATATTATTAAAAGTTAATTAAATTTCAAAATTGTAAATATTTTAAAGTTGATTATTGAAATTCATCTGAAGTAATTTTACACTGGGAGTTCTTTTATTATAAATTGATAAAAAATCAAATCGAAGGTAAATGTAGTATCTGGGGCATGTTAAAAAAAAGACTGAAGATTGATAAATATTTATCCAGGTGGTTAGCAAGTGGAAAATCACATGGTTTAATTAAAACCAGAGGACCGAAAGAATACCTGGAGCATGTTCAGGAGTTCACTCTGCAAGATTTCCATGTAAGAACTTGGATATATGGATTTCTTTGTGGGAAATTCATATAGGAATCTGGGTTTCTATATAAGTAATTTCTATAGAATCCAGTGTACCTGGATTTCTATGTCTATCGTCTATTGATACAAATATATAAATCTATGCTAGATTCCTATAGGATCCGATTCCCATATGGATTTTTTGATAGGGTAATGTAATTATAATTATACTATTAGACTTAGATTATGTTTTAACAAAAGTGATAACTAATGAGTAATTATAAATATAAACGTACCAGAAAAAGGTAATAAAATACCAAAGAGAAATACAAGAAGTGATCCTAAAGTATATGTAAGAAAACATCCACCACAAATAACAATCAGAAGACCGGCAAGTGGGTTTTGTTTTTTGAAATTGTGTATCGCTCTTCCTTCACTTGAAACATATGCAAATATTGCCACTACAATTGCCATTGATATCATACCCAATAGCATTTTTCCTGGATGAATTATCCTAGAAGCGGTTTGAAATAATATACATATTATGCATATATATGCATACAATATTCTTAGACATTTAAAATTAATCAATATCCTCAAGTATAAAAATAAGCACAAATAAGAGTTGATTCGTATACATACCCAACAATCAAAAATATAATAACAGACATAAAAAAATAATTCGTCTGATAGTAAAGTAAATTATTGACAACTCGGTTTCCCCATTTATCAAGATCTTTTAAATTTGGAATTTGAAAACGTGCCGATTCTAATATAAAATCATCAAGACTACGCAATGGTGGTAACTCCATTCCTGAATTATTACCTATTTTTGATTTATCCATTGTTATTATTGTTACTTATTACTTTATATTTATTTCGTACTTTACTTTAATTTATAAAAAAAATTATTCCAATACTGATTTTAATTATAATTCAATATGTAACTAATTATTTTGAGACTGTGACGTGATCAGACTTCATTCGGCTTTTAATATATCAACTTAACTGAGTTACGTATTACATATATACATATATCTATTTATGAGTATGTGTAAATACACATTGTACACATACATGTATATTTTGCTTATAAAATTACCAATAAAAAAAAAATAAACTGGATATAAATTAAAATAAATAAAAGAGCGCGAATTATTTAAATGATTTATTTTAAAAACTTTATCAAATCTTAATTATCATAAGTATCCTATATATTTAATGATATAAATATTATTTATAAAATATTATCATGAACATGTCAAATATAAAGACATGGTAAATTGCAATTAGATGTATAATTATTAATTAAAATTTGTTAGTTGTAAATAATTTATATTAAAAAAGAAATTAAATTATTAAGTATTTAATTTGCAGCATCACAAGCGTCAATCCAGTCATTGTAAACATCCAGAGGATCTGATAGAACGTTAACTGTTGTTTGGAAATCTTCTAAACAAATACGACAGCAAATTCTTGCTGTTTTCCTTGGCTTGTCCCTGTTAAATAATTTATTATTAATTTTATTAAGTAATTTATAATTATAATAATAATAATAAATACATACATTTTAACTTCACATGATTTTTCATGATTGCAAAAAGGGCAGGTAAATTGTGTATCCAGTGGAATAATATTTTTTTTTCTTACTGGCGCTTGTCTTTTACTCTTTTTACGTCCCATTTTATTTTATTTTTTGTTTAAAACAATTTTTAAGATGACAGTACAATTATTTTTTATACTTAATAATATTAAATAATAAATAGTAAATAGAATACACAAAAAAATGGAGACGGCTGATAAATGTAAACTAAAAATTGACAATAGTATAAATTAAAATGGCTATGGGCTGGATTTTGTACAGTATGATGGTTTCCTATTCAGGAAGTAATGGCTTAAATTGGAGGGGATAATATTGTGATAGAGTATTTTTATTATTTTTAAAATTAAATTTGGTAAAAGTCATATTTATTTACAGGATACCAATTATTGAAACTATTATACTTTATTTACTTACAATAATGAAAAATGGAGTTGTAATTTATAATTGTTGATTATAAATGAGAAAAGTTTGTTAATGATTTAAGACCAAGATCATAATTCCGCCTTTGACTCGACCTTTTATTTAATCATTAATTATTATTGAATTGTCACCAGATTCTACTGTAATTTTTTATTTCATTAATACTACTACTGATTTATAATAGAAAAGTAATGTATTTAGATTTTGTGTAATTAATGTTCTTTTATTCATACACGCGTATCAATGGAAGATAGACATAAAAATCCAGATACCCCGGATTCTATAAAAATTACTTGTATAGAAACCCAGAATTTCTCACAAAAAAATCCATGTGTCCAAGCTTCTATATGGGAATCCAGGTACCCATAGTTTCCTATGTGGATTTCCTATATGGGAACCCAAATACACATTATTTCTTACATACATTTTTATATAAACCCATATACCCCTATATTAATTCCAATGGATTCTGACATAAATCCATACTTTCTTATATGGATTCCTAAGCAATCATACATAGATGTGCTTTTAAAAGGCAATGTTTTACGGAATTATTCCTCTCATAAAAAGATCTATCAAACTGTAGCAGCACTATACGTCTATCTTCTAAGATTAACACAATAACGAAAAAATACCCTTGCAAAGCCGGGCGGGTTGCTAGTTTAAATTAAAATAAACACAAAATACTTTTTCAAATTATGTATTCATATTGCTTTACAAAATTACAATAGCTTTATTTATTAATTTTTTTGGAGTATGATGCTGATTGATGAAAGAAAAAAAAATAATAATAAACGTAGACAAAAAGAAAAATAAGGTCTTACGAGAGTTTAAAATTAAAAATTAAGTATAGGCAGTTGAAATTAATTTAAATATTAATAACACGAGATAGTTTCTGGACTCTATTAAGCAGTAAATCTCCTTGTTTGACCATTGCTTGGTACTGCCAATTTTTACTGTCAGGCCGATTAGTCTCGACTACTCCACCAACACGATCAACTTTGCAATGTAATCTTCCAGCGGCGATGTAACGTGATAATTCCCTGGAGAAAAAACATTTTCAACGTTAATTTATTAAATAAAACAATAATGTTTTGAATTTTAAATAGTTAATTATTTATTTTAAGTACTTACAGATCAACGTAATCAACAGTAACACCAAATGCTTCAGCCATGTACTGCAATGTCAATGATCTGTATGATTCTAGAAGCTGTGTGTACGCTAATATACGCATTTCTCGTACGTAATAACGGTAATGAGGATGGATTAAGTAATCTCGTCGTAATAAACCTTCAACTTGAGCTGAAAAAATTATATTAATAGTTATAAAATTATTAATTATTACACTTTGAAGTCCAAATTAAAAAAAAAGTAATTAATTGATAATAGTTAATAAATATTTGCACTTCAATGTAAGTAATTAAAATCGACTAAAAATTAAATAATACTAAAATTTACTATGAATTAATTTCTGTATACGCTCTTTTGGCTTTAGTAACTGAGTTTACAACCAAAAAGGCGTATGTTTGTTTTAATTACTAATGATATTGTAGACTTATTCTAAAGCTGAAAATTGGAAAAAAAAAATTTGAAAGCCAAAAGAGCGTAGTTTAAGCTTTATGTCTTTTTGGCTTTCCAAATTTTGTTTTTGAATTTTTAGCTATAAAAATGTCTTTTTCGAAAAAGTAACATAATATGTTTATAGATGTCTGATGATGATTCAATAAAAAAATTGAAACGTCGCTAAATTAATAATTAGTGGTTTCAATGTATTGCCGACATTCCTGATAAAAATCACTTATTAATTATAGTGGATGTGAATTAACAAAATAATATTTAAATAATTATTACCAAGATTTTTGAAGAAATCTGCGTAGTGGCAGTTGTATAAAGAGAAAAGAAACTCTTTGCAATCAGCATTATTGTGCAATACTTCCAAGATTTCGGAGCCTTTAATTATTTTATCTCTCAATTCATTTCTCGGTAGACTAATCATTGACAAGTATACCGTGTAGCGCACAAACGTATTGTAATCCATTAGTTCATAGCTCGTAAATGTACTTATTGTATCGAGGAAAAAATTAGCAGCTTCTTTGAAGTCGCGTACTGCTATACAGTAAGTTCCTTGATAAACTTTGAGGCGGTTCCGTCTGTCCCAATCCCCTCCTTCGTCTATCAAACTAGAGGAAAATAAAAAATTCTTTTTTAAACAACTGACAAGCGTCCCGGTTTTCAGAGTGTCACTATAAACAAATATGAACATACGCCTTTGCCTTGTCGATGTTCCGAGTGATGTGATCGTGATCCATGTAAAATAATCCTATTCTTATATTGTGAAAAACAATATCAAGTCTATGACCAAGTGATACTGTTTTTTCATAAGTCTTTCTGAATGCTGATATAGATCCTTCCTTGTCACCAATGCGACATAAATGCTCTGATTTTTTTAAATTCGCTTCACGTACTTCCATCTCGCCTAAATTTTGTTCAGCATCAGCAATAGCATCATCAAGTACTTTCAATTGCTCACGATTACATGTTCGCATTTTTTCCATAAGTGCTTCGTCTACTGGCCATTCAAGATCACGACAGACTTCTTCATAAAAAGGGGCCATGTCTATAATTAGCAATTAAATATTTATTTAAATTAATAAATTATAATGATATAAACAATATTCTATTAAATTGATAACAAACAATTGATCAATAATTTTGAGGTTAATTAAAAATGTAAATTTAAACAAACAAGAAAATAATTAATTAATAAATGTGCAACTCACTGTCAGCTTTGATAGCATTCATCAACTTAGCCTTCAAACTCTCATCATTTTTATGTTCGGGTAAACTCAACAAAAATTTTGTTTGAGCCAATTCAAAATTTGGATTCTTCTCCAGTCCATCGTCTTCTAAATTTTCAATCGGCATTTTATTTATTTAATTGGTTACTTAACTAATTATTATAAATTATCTATAAATCTTTTTTATGTGATGAATAAACACTTTCGAGACCGTGTCTGGAGCACATTCACAAAATAATTCAAGAAGGATAACTTGTCATCAATTTTTTGAGTCATAAAATCTAATTTAAGTTTATTATTTTCCTTATAGATGGCAGTCAAATTCAAAACTCCCGCTCAATTTCAAATTTATCAAAGTAAAGGTATTGGTCTGTTCGGATTCTCCGCCTGGCGCACTGGGGCGCTTGCAATATACCCGAGAAAATTAAAATTCATAATTAACTTTAATTAGTAGAAAAAAAGTGAATTACCAATTAAAAAAAAATATATTAATTATCAGTGTATTGATTGAAGTGAAATTTAAGTAAAACAAATCTTAGTATTTTGAATCGATCATTAATTAATAGAAATTAATGTTAATTTCGTGTGCGAAAAAAGCGTCAAAGTACCCTGGGGAGAAACTACGAGACAGAAGATTTTGCCCCGTGACTGCAAGACAACCTACGCAATAAATCTGTAATAATTTAAATTTGTTTTTATACCTATAATTATTGATAAAACATTACATTAAAAACACAGAAAAATATCCGATTCTGAAGTTGGCCTACGTCTAACAATTTTTTGGATTTTCTTCAAAATAAAACGATTGTAAAAAAAAATATTTCAAATAATTGCACCTATAGTTTTTAAAATTTTCTACATGTCCATATTTTTTTTGTAATTAATTAACTTCAGGATCATCCAATTTTTCAAATATAATAAATATTCAAATCCATTTTACGTGACTCCAACATCATTCGAATTCTTCGAATTTAAAAAATTTATATTTAATCGTCACAAAATATAATTAAAAGTTCACTTTTACTGTAAAATGAAATCTCATCAACTTAAATTAATTAAAAGAATTCAAATTTTCCCGCGGTTATTTAAAAAACAATTTGACAAAAAACTATTTTATTTAGTGACAGCTGATAGCGGGGTTGGTAAAACTGAATGAACTATTATCAGTCAGAGAATCCTTGAAAAAGAAATAGCCAGAACAGCTGGAAGTGTGTCTGTATCATACAAAGCATTAGCAGAAAACTTTTTTTTTTCCACATATATTTCCTCAATTTACGAATCATTATATATTTTCTAAACAATCTGACCACGTAAGTAACATATTCTGACCTGATAAATAATTTAAAAATCGTAATCATCATTGCTAACTTTAACAAAATTAATATTCTCAAATAATGCGCAATCATCAGTACAATAATAATCCTATCCAACGTAACAATAAATCAGAGTGCCAGTTATACGTTATATTTTCTTGGACTTAACCTAATTTTAACCGTACATACGATTTTGAATTTATATGTCATAAGGTCACATTTAAAACTAAATTATAAATAAATTGACGTCAACAAATAAATAATTGTTGACAAGTGACAGCAAGTTATTATTTTTAAAAAGTAAATTATAGATTAATAATAGATTTTAATTCTAGGCTTAACGCAAATACAATTGGAGTTTCAAACACGTCAGTGAACTAAATAACCATCAACATGACGGAGGACATGTTAGGAGCTGATATTTGCCGGGTGTGTAGATCAGAAGGTCTCTCGGACCGACCACTCTTCCATCCGTGCATCTGCACTGGTAGTATCAAGTGGATCCATCAGGAATGTTTACTCCAGTGGATGAGATACTCTCGAAAAGAGTACTGTGAATTATGTGGTCACAGGTTTTCATTCACACCAATTTACAGCCCAGATATGCCGCGTCGTCTACCACTCCGCGATGTCGTAGGTGGATTATTTTCAAGTGTTGTAACGGCTGTTAGTTATTGGTTCCATTACACTTTGGTAGCACTTGCGTGGCTGGGTTTGGTACCTTTGACAGCTTGTCGTACTTATCGTGCATTATTCAGCGGGTCATTGGACCTGGTTAGAGTAAGTAACATTATATTACACACCAAGGGAGGAAAGTAGAACATTCCAACCCACGTGAAGAATTTCCTAGTGCCTAGTACAACAAAACACTAGTATTTTCACCAGACCTGCACCTGAAAGTTTAAATTTTTCCTTCTGTTTGTGGGAAGAATGACGCGCTAATTTTTATCATTTGTTTTCTTACAAAATGAGGCTGGCAAACACGTGGATTGTGACATCCTACCTTTTTCCGTGGCTTGTATACGATTTTTCACTGGACCTTCACCTGAAAGTTCAAAATTTTGCCTGTTTATGGGAAGAGATTTTTATCATAAAGGAAAAGAACGACTTTCTTTCCTCTAAACAGGACGGGAATTTAAACTTTCGGTGCAGGTATGGCGAAAAATATTCAAACATTTATCTATTAGCCATTTAATAAAATTACCGTAATTATTTAATTATAGATAATGTCTCTACCCATGGATATGCTGTCGCTTGACAATATATCATCGGATGTGTTTCACGGTTGCTTTGTTGTGACTTGTACTCTGTTCGCGTTCATCGGGTTGGTGTGGCTTCGAGAGCAAATATTGCATGCAGGTGGACCGGATTGGTTGGAGAGAAATGTCCAACAACTACCAGCAGCGGGTGGAAATAATCAAGCCGCGGCAGTGCAACCGCAGCTACAAGATCCACCTGGACAACCTGATGTTGTACGTGGAGATAATAACAACGTACCGCCATTTGTTGACGAACCGCCACGTCCAGTTGATGTTAATGATGACGATCAGCCTATGTACCGTGAAGTTGGTGATAACAGTCCAGAGAATGCAGTAGTGGGTGCTGAGGCGAATCAAGAGCCACGTAATGAGGGCAATGATAACGCTGAAGAAGCTCAAGGGGAAGGAGCTGCTGTTGGGTGGGAAGGACAGGTCCAAGATCAGGCTCAAGCACCTGGTGAAGCTGAAGAAGCCAATTGGAACCCTATGGAATGGGACAGACCTGCTGAAGAACTAACTTGGGAACGTCTTCTTGGCTTAGACGGCTCGCTCTTATTTCTCGAGCACGTTTTCTGGGTGATATCATTGAACACGGTGTTCATTCTGGTGTTTGCATTCTGTCCTTACACATTTGGATATTACACAATAGCCGCTCTGGGACTAAAGGAACATGCAGCAGCTTCACACTTCGAGGGTCTGGTGACGACACTTTGTGGCTACGGTGTAATCGGAACTATCTTGGTTATTTTACATACAGGAGCTGCAATATTCGGGTTGCAACGTTCCCAGCGTTTCCTCGGACTCGGTTACGTCGTCGTAAAAGTATCACTGCTCTCAGTAGTGGAGATCGGAGTGCTGCCTCTGGTTTGCGGCTGGTGGCTTGACATTTGTTCGCTCGCAATGTTTGATGCAACACTTAAAGATCGTGAATCATCATTCAGACTAGCACCAGGTACCTGTATGTTCATACATTGGCTCGTTGGGATGGTTTACATCTACTACTTTGCCTCATTCATTCTCTTACTTCGCGAAGTACTGAGACCCGGTGTCCTCTGGTTCTTGCGTAATTTAAATGACCCAGACTTTTCGCCGATCCAAGAGATGATTCATTTACCAATTTTACAACACGCGCGCAGACTAATAGTGTCAGCAGTAATATTTGGTACAGCCATACTACTGATGCTGTGGCTGCCAATCAGACTCTTGAGATGGGCATGGCCTGGATTTTTACCCTACACAGTCACAGTGCAAACTGAATCCCAAGTAAGTGAGTTATCACTTGAGCTACTGCTTCTCCAAGTTATTCTACCAGCGCTGCTAGAGCAATCGCACACGCGAACGTGGCTCAAGGCTTTGATCCGCGGGTGGTGTCAAGCAGTCGCTTGGATACTAGATCTCCAGTCTTACTTGCTGCGCGATCAACGAGATGATCAAGGTCCAGCGGTTATTGAAGAGCAGCAGCATCCAGGATTGGGTGCCGCTCATCAGGCAGCACATCAAGCCGCTCAAATGCTGCACCGTGACATTCCTACAGGCTATCAGCCTTACGTACGGACGAAATGGTTTCCACTGAGACTAGTTGGACTACTGATATGTGTCTGCATTTCTTTGGTCATCGCCAGTCTTGTTGCCATGACTTTGCCAGTCTGGCTGGGTCGTAGAGTGATGGCTCTGTGGATGGTTGGAGCACCAGCACCTTCACCGCCAGTATTGCCACCAACTCTATCAGTAAACAGTCAGTATCCTTGCTTAATAAATTTAATTGTTACTTTAATTTTATAACTCTTGTATTGTTATTTAATTTTCAGGTGTAGGCGAAGCCATGGTCGTGTTCTCAGGACGAGTTCATGAAATTTACACCGTCGCTTGTGGTACTTACGTCTGCTGGGCAGCAGCACGTGGTCTGGCTCTGGCACTGTCGTGGTTACCACGTGGACGACGTGCTATTCTAGACAGAATAAAACACTGGGCGATTGTCAGCGTAAGAGCCTCGATAGCTTTTGTTCTGCTGGTTGGTGTAATTCCACTACTATTTGGCCTTCTACTGGAACTAGTTGTCGTTGTGCCACTTCGTGTACCCCTGGAACAAAATCCCATCCTGTTTATCTGGCAAGACTGGGCACTAGGTGTCCTTTACACCAAAATAGCAACAGCTGTTACCATGATGGGCCCCGAGTGGCGACTGCGTCTTGCTATTGAGAAAGCTTACAATGACGGTGTCAGAGAAATGGATCTTAAATTCATAATAACAGAATTAGCAGCACCTGTTATCGGTGTATTTGGTCTGGCATTAGCAGTACCCTATGCCTTTGCTTATGGTATTGTGCCATTATTTGTAACAAATTTACAAACACAAATATTAATAGCTAGGTGTCTTTATTCTGTTTTACTTTGGATAATATTTGTTTGTGTTTTGATAGTATTTCATATACGACAGTTTAAAAAACTTTATGAGAGAATTAAAAATGATAAATATTTAGTGGGGCAACGTTTGGTTAATTACGAGCATCGAAATAAACAAACGCAGAAAGTTACTAATTAATTAATTAATTAATAACTTTTATTATTTTATTAATTAATTGATTAATATTTAAGATAAGATACGTGCAATGTGACCCGATATGGTTTAGATTTAGCTTCGTGTACATTCTTATATTATCATCTTTTATTTACTAATACATCAATTAATAATAATAATAATAATAATAATAATAATAATAATAATAATAATAATAATAATAATAATAATGAATCAAAGATAATTTATGCATTTCCAGTTAATAAATATTTAAATTCAAGGCCATTCTTAGACAGTTTCTCCCTTTTTTGAAATTTTAAATGACAGCTGTCGTAATGGTATTAAAATTTTATCAATTAATTAAAAACATTAAAGCATTAATTAGAAAAAGAACAATTTCGTTGAGATATAGATTTTAAAACAATTACTTAGTTGACATCAATTAGAAGTTAAAATAAATTTCAGTAAAATTTTCATGCCAATTTTAAAATATTGTAATACCTAATTTATAACAACAGTAAGTAATTTTTAATTCTATATTTGCGAAATTGAGGTTTTAATTAATTAATTAAATTTGAATACGGTAAAAAAATTTGAAAGTTACTGCATATTTTTAAAAAGTGGAGGCCCTGTCTGAGAATACCCTTAATTTTTTTTTTTAAATATTAAATTATTTTTGATGTAAAGGAAAATTAAAATTATAATAAAAGTTATTTAATTTTTTATTAACTGGAGTAAATTGCGTATTTATGACTCATAACAAAATAAAAAAAAGTTACTAAAAATAATTAGCGATGTTAATAATGTAATTTAAAAACTATTTTTATGTAGGCGATGCTAAATAAATCATAAAGACTGTGTTTGTTTTCCAATGTATCGCTTTTTATTGTTTTTAATATTTTAAAAAATTAATTTTCATTGTTTATTTAATACTAATAATAATTATATTTTTTTTTTTATTTATCGCACAATAGTATCGCTTTTACTAATTACCTATTTTACTACGTATTATTATTAATTGCCGTAGATACATCACCTTCCAATTAAAATTATATAAAATACAAATGGAAACAGTCGAAAATTAATAACACTTTATAATTTTAAAAAAGTAAATTAAAAATAATATTACATTGTAGTTTGTAAATTGAAAGAGCGATAAATTATTATTAATTAGTCGTTAATGATAAATATAATGTATAAAAGATTTAAATGATAATATAACTTTATCGATTGACAATTTTAAAATTGTCGATTATTAAACGCGGTTTGTTCGAGATTTATCAATAATAAATAAAATTAAAATTGTGATCTAGTTGATTGAATTTTAATTTTTAAAATATTTTTGATTGATTAAATTTAAAGCAACATTCATTTAAATTGTCTGCATAATTATTTTTTTTCTAATTAAAATTATTTATTGCTTTTAATTCAGTAATGTAAAATAAAATATATATGCAGATACATATAAATTTATTATACTGTAAAATTTTTTCTTAATTAATAATAAACAATAATTTTTAATAATTAAAACTTTTAAATTAACTTTTAATTGTCACATTTTATTAAAATTTATTGTCTTTTACTAATCAATTATTATAACTATTATATAAATAAATAATAAAATAAAACTATTTCGTAATAAAATAATATTAAGTATTTAATTATTGACAGTAATTTAATATTCGTACTGGTAATTATTTAAATATACTAGAAATTTCCTGTATATTATAAAATATTAATTATTTTTAATAATTAAAGGATGAAAAATAAATCAAAAGTAAATTATTCATAATTATTTATTAATCAAGTTTGTTAGACATTTTTTTTTCTACAATAGATCGTTTTAATTTAATTAAAATTTTTTACAACAAATTAATTTTAGTTAATTAATAAAATTTACAGTTCTTCGATCCATTGATTTTCTTCACGTAATTTATTTTCTTCTTCTTCAGTAAAACCACTTTCACCACCAAAAAATAAATCTCTTAATTCTTGTACTCCCATATTTGCAAAAATACTTCCCGCTATTTGAGTTGAATATTCTAGTATATCTAGAAGATTGTATCTATCAGCTAAAATCATAACTTGGATAAAAACCAGAGGGCGAAGGCTCTAAAATTTATAAAGATAAATAATTATAATAAAAAACAGGTGCTTAAATTATTGTTATTATTATTTTAATAATAATTTTGTGAATATTTGTCTACAAAAAACAATTACTTCTAAATGACTTTTATCTTCATCAGTAAACGTCGTTTTTTGAACTGTCTGTAAATCTTCAAGTGGAACTCGTCCTGCATCATTCTGATGTCTATTCATCCAAGTAACAATTTCATTAAATGTTTCCGGATCAACATCTTGTAGATCGATTGGTTTATCATCACCATCAGCATAAAATCGAGCTCGAGAAGTAGATAGAAGTGGATAGAATTTCAAGGCTTCTTTATTTACTTGTAGCTCTACATCATCCATGCAGCGAATCCTTACTTGCTCTTCCTCCATCTAATTTATTAAAATAATCCACACATGATTTAAAAATAATTAAAACTATTTTTTTAAATATTAAGACAGTTACCTTTAATTTAAATTTAATAATATAACTTTTTTATTAAAAAGTGACTTAAGTTAATTAGAAACACTGACTCTATAATAAATAATTTAAAATTATTCAGTCATATTTATACAATTTATTCGTTACTAGAAATAATAGTATTGTCTAGTATTTTCTTTATTTTATTTTTCGGGTAAATTAGAAGGTTCTCGTTACTTTTAATTATTTACACTCATTATTTTTTCATTATTTGTCTTATCTAGACATTATTCGAATGATTATTCATCGATGTTTAATTATTTAAGTGCAATCTTTATTATTTTTCATAAAAATGATTTAAATAATTCAATTTTAATTTTTGAATTTCGCGCCATTGGCGCTACTGCGCGTTGCTAAAGTGGAGGGAGGGGAGAAAATGAATCGCATAATCGATTGCTTTGCTCAACTGGCGGTCCAATAGCAACAGTCAGTATCATCGACAACGGCAGTAGTAGTCCAGATCCTTCTCTATGTACGTTTGAATTAAAACAGTATTGCAGTGGCGTCGCGTTATTATCCATAAAATGTTTCGCTCATAGTTATCGTTTAATTAAATTGTGCAGTGTTTGTAAAATTAAAATTGTGTAAAGTATTTGTGGTGTAGTTGTGTTCAGTGCTAGTGTAAGGTGTTGAATGTTTCGTCTTAGTGTCGAGTGTTGAGTGCTAGTGGAAAGCGTTGCTGATGGCTGATGCTGATATCTTCCTAGGTCCTGATCAAACTCATCTGGCATCGTCTGGTGGGGAAATAGCAGTTAAGTGACGTTTTTTAGCTGAAATACACTTGGAGCAATTTAATTCAAATCTCCAAGTGTATTAGGACACCCTTCTGCACATTATTTCTCCGCCAAGGTTTGTTCAAATACTCAAGTGTTTTTTTTTATTAATATTTTAAATATTTCTATGACATTCTGCCGCCATTTTATTTTGACTCGATTTTTAATTTCTCTCCAGTTTCTAATAATTTATTTTTCCAATATTTAAATTTACCGCGCGAAAAATCAGAATAATTAACAAATTATTTATGAAATTTAAAAAATTTAGAAAATATTGTTTTAAAAAAATTAGCCTAATTATAGACATAAATGAATTTTAATAAATTTATTAAAATTACTAATTGTCTGCTAATTTCAGGATTATAAATTACATCTAAACTTGAGTCTAATAATATTTGGATTTTTTTTCAAAATGATAAATAATAAAAAAAAAAAATATTTGAAAAAATTACCCCTACAGTTTTTTAAATTTTCTACATGTGCATATTTTTATTGTTTTTTGCAATTGATTTTTTGAAATTAAAATCTGAAAATTATTAATCGATTGTTAACTTCTGGGTCGTATTTTTTTGTTATCAATATTGAATTAAATTAACATCCGAAATAAATGTGCAGTTGCGTTGGCGGCAACGGAATTTGAATTTGAATATTTAACTCCCGCGGCAAAATTGCACTACCGATGCACTTTGTACTCTGGCTCCCTCTAGTTTCAAGTAAAACATTAAAAAATGTATTATATATATATGTTGGCCCTGGTGGCGGTGGTGATGGTGATTGTGTGCGTCCTTGCTCTGCTCCATACTATTGTCGTTAAAATCCAACCCAACATTCATAATAATTAAACCAACAATTCATATATTTATTATATATTGTTTTAAACAATAGCCATTATATAACTATAATAAATATAAATTATTGTGCGGCAAATAAAATTTTACAAACGTGAGAACGAGAATAAATGATAATTAATAACCAAGTAAATTGAATAATTGCAGTTTAACTTGGGAACTTGTGATCTTCGTCGAGAACACACCGTAAAAGTCATTGATCGTAGTCGTAGTTTTTTTTACATCAGTGCCACATATTTTAGCAAAAAATATTTTATATTTAATTATACTAAGAAATATATTTACTCCTAAATATTTATATAAATTATAAAATATAACCGTAAAATATAATCCTTGATGAAACGTGCAATGAATGGTGCCAATGAATAACCAACAATTAAATATTTTAAAACAGTGTACTGGTAATGAGTAATGAGTTAGTTGATATAAAATATATATCGGAGGACGGTTATTAATTATTTAAAACCGATTCCGTGTGATTGTTTATAATTATAAATAATTAAAGTAACGATGGCTGCTACATTTGATCAGTATGACAAATCCAGGTAATTATTTTAGTTCTCAAATTTATTATTTTATTTTATTTTATTTTGATATTGAAGTTAGCCGACGTCTGATAATTTTTTGATTTTTTTTAAATAATAAATTATAAAAAAAAAAAATATTTGAAAAAATTGCACCTGTAGTTTTTTGAATTTTCTATATGTGCATATTTTTAGTTTTTTTTTTTTGTAATTCTACGGAGAAAAAAAATCCGAAAATTTTCGATTGTCTGTTAACTTCTGGATCATATTTTATTTATGCGTGTAAGTACTTAATTTTATTTTTATTATATTTATTTATTTTTATTATATTTATTTATTTTTTGTATTAAATTGTCCAGTTGGTACTTTGGTGCAATGTCACGGCAAGATGCATCGGATTTACTGATGGGTGAAAAAGAAGGTGGAGTTTTTTTAGTAAGAGACAGCACATCAATACACGGTGATTTTGTCCTGTGTGTTAGAGAAGACAGTAAAGTCAGTCATTACATTATTAATAAGATTCAACAAGCTGATCAAATACGCTATCGTATTGGGGATCAAATATTTCCAGATATTCCAAACTTACTGGCATTTTATAAGTTACATTATTTAGACACGACGCCGCTCATCAGGCCAGCGCCGAAAAAATTACAAAAAGTTATTGCTAAGTATGATTTTGAAGGCAATGACCAAGATGACTTACCCTTTAGAAAAGGTAATTTTTTTCTTTTATTTAAAGTAAGACCCATAATCCGCTCAAGATAAATAAGACTCAATTAAATCGATAAATCAAATGAAAAATCATTTTTTTCTATACTGATTTTTTGTTTCAAATTTTTAAATATAATTTTAATTTTTAGATTAATGTTAATAATTAGTTATTTGATAAATAAACATACAATTGAATAAATTACAGGTGAAATATTAACAGTTATATCAAAAGATGAAGAGCAATGGTGGACAGCTAAAAACAACGTTGGTCAAAAGGGATCCATACCAGTACCTTATGTCCAAAAGTATGAAGAAGAAAATTCAGGTAACGCAGTCGACAGCGCAGCAAGTGGAGTACAAGAAATAAGCAGCGGTGGTAGCTCAGCTTCAAATTCAATAAATTTATCATCACAAGCGATACTACAGCAGTCAGCTAATCAAGATTCGGCAGCAACACAGCAGCAAGTAACTCGTCGTTCAAACATACAAAGAACATTACCGGCATTCGCTAAAGTTAAACAAGCACGTGTACCAAACGCTTATGATAAAACTGCATTGAAATTAGAAGTAGGTGATATTATTAAAGTGACTAAAACAAATATTAATGGGCAATGGGAGGGTGAGTTGCATGGTAAAACTGGTCATTTTCCATTTACACACGTTGAGTTTGTTGATAATGAAACGAGTGAAGATAATCAAGAGGTATGAGAAAATATATAAAAAAATATATATATATATATATATATAAATAACTATTATTATTACACTGTAAAAAATTTTCGGAGTGAACGCAGATTTAATCCGGAGTAAATGTAGAGTGGATGGCTGTTTATTTATTTGATTCTCTTGGAGTAAAATTTACTCCAAGGAGGAGGTATTTTAAAATTTAAACTCCGGGTCAGAGTAAAATTCACTTCTAAAAGAAGTTTATTTTAATATTTTAAGTCGGTATCGGAGTGAATGCGAATTTAAATCAAATCCAGATCACTCCGAAATCACTCCGCTGGAAAAAAATTCCCTATTTACTCCGAATGCGGAGTGATTTTTTTAAACTCCGGAACTCCATGATGGAGTGAATTCAGATTTGAATAAAATCTGTAATCACGTCGAATTTACTCCTGATTTTTTGCAGTGTATTATTATTATTATTATTATTATTATTATTATTATTATTATTATTAATATTAATATTACTATTATTATTATAAATATCTATAAATAAAATATATATGTTCTTCCATGCGATAATATCTTGAGGTTGTTACCAATCAAAGAGTTAAGTAATGTATAAAAAAATATAATTATTATATCATTTCATATTGCCATTAGCTATTGCGTATACCAATTTACATATACCATTTATTAATTAATATTATTAGTAATTATATTATTATTATTTAATGTAATAACGGCATTTGTCAGCATGGGTTTCTATAATAGTGTACAGAAATTCCATGGTAGTAAAAAAAAATAATTTTTATTAATTTTATACATGTGCAGGATATTATTAATACATTTTGTAATTTTAAATAGCGATGACGTCATTAACTAATTTAAAGTAATTTTATTGAATTTTGAATTGCTTGGTGGATAATAATAAAATAAAATTTTTGAGACTAAAAGTAAATGAATCGATAAATTATAGGATATTAAATAAATACTCGTTAGCTTCGATTTATTTAAAACTACGAGTTATGTATACACTATTTTTATTTTTTAGCATTCGTTCAATAAAAACCTTTTATTCTGTATTTAATTTGTCTTACTGAGACACCTTGCGTCGAATTTCGTGTTTTTAATTAAATTTTTTTTCTGTTTGTTATTTTATTGCGTAAAAATAACAAGTTACTTTTAAAAAAGTATTTTAAATCTGTGTGTTTGTTAATATTTATTTAGTGTACGTTTGAAACGTAATGAAAAAAATATTTTTACATTAACACTTCAATCGGACATTTTTTTCATGTTTGCTAGATATCTTAAATACATATTTATATGTATATAAATTGGTTAGATGTTAATTTTTAAGGTATTCAGTGACCAAGATGTCTCAGTGTAAGAAAAAATAAAACCATAAAATATATAACTAGTTGCCGGAATGAGGCGAAAAAATTTTTCGATCGTAAAGCACTCTCTGATGCTTCGTATCATGAGTCGTGCAATATGTATTTTGAATTCAAAATGTGGTAACTCATACTAAGAAAATTTTATGACAGGTACTAATACTTTACAAATTATAGTATAGAATTTTAAAATGAGCTTAAAAAAATTTTTTAATTGAATTTTATTTTCAACATTTTTACTAGCCCTAAGAAATTTTTTGCATTGAGAATTAAAACTAAAATTTTTTTGGAAGAAATTTTTTCTAGACTAGAAAATTTTTGTTTTAAATTCGTAATGCAAAATTTTTATTGCACAAAAAAATCCTTTTTTTTTGTATAGGCTAGAAAAAATCTTAAAGATTCAGTATATATAAATATATATTTATATATATATATATATAATAAAAAATTCATGGATTATAAGGTTTCTGAAATAAAAATCACGATATGAGAATTTTTTATTTTATAAAATTAAAAAAAATGATCTATTAAAATTTTCGAATTCTTTTGATGAATTTTTAAAAAATTTGTAACTTTTTAACTCACATAAGTTGAAATATATAAATTTGCATATTAAATCGTTTTAATTTCTACAAAAATAAATCAAAATAACACAGAAACATTTATAAAATAGGAAATTTGGTATGCAATCTACATAAAAAATAAAATCAAATGAGTTACGTAAAAAAAATATTTCTTATAAATTAAATTAATTATTCAAAATAAAAAAATGTATATCACTTAAATGTAATTATAAATATTATTTAGATGTATACCACTGTAAATCAATTGCATTTATTCATTTAAATAGAAACAATATATTTTTCACTTAATTTAATCTTTAAAAGTTATTTAAATTTATAACCCGTATTGATAAAATAAAAAATGAAATCGTCATATTAAATAAGCGTTAAAGTAATTGTATGTATAAGTCAAGTGTAATTATTAACTATAATTAATGATTCATAATTATCTTGAAATAAAACTGGTGACTTCGATGAATTATTACGAGATCTGACTGTGACTCGAGTATCCTATAACTGAATTAATTGTCAAGTTATTATAGATTATCACTGGCAGTAGATAAAATTTCCCAGATACGCGGAGCTTTCTATGAGTTTAATTGAGCGTTAATAATATTTAAATCCATGAAGAAATTGTCTAACCTTCTGCCCATTACTCCATTGTATGAATTTTCATGACTTTTTTATTGTTTTATTTTTATCCATAAAGTCGAAAATTTTATGAGCGAATATTAAAAAAAAATTCAAATGTGAATCGATACTCAGAGTCAAAGTAGTCGCGTATTAATTTTAAAAATTTACTTTTACTTTAACCAATTATTTAATAAATTTATTACTTTCGATATGAATTTATAACGACAGTGCAATTTTACGAACCACTGCACAATCAGAAAAATCTATACGGGAATCTTGCCTAGATTTCTATGTGGGTTCTCAGCGTTTTCGAATAAATTCCCATAGGAATATTAATCTGTTCTTTTATTCACATCACGTATCAAACCCAGATTTTTATATGAATTTCCTATAAAAAAATCCATTTGTCCAAGTTCTTATGTGAAGTTCCTCTGTGGGAATTCAGGTTCTCAGTTTCCTATGGGTTGTTCCTACATGGAAATCCAGGTACCCATAGTTTCCTACATTGGAATCCAGGTCCTCATAATTTCCTATGAGGATTTTCTATATGGGAATCCAGATACCCATGATTTCGTACATGGATTCTTATATATCTATACGGTCCTATATTAATTCCCATGTATTCTTACATAAATCTATAATTTCCTACATGGATTTCTATGGGTTCCCATGTATTCCCACATGGATTTTTTTTGATAGTGTAGGCAATAGTAAAAGTGCTAGGACCCCATAAATGATGAAAAATATTTTTTAAATAATTTTTCAGTCAAATTTCATAATCGTCTTTAAGTCAAATCCTAATTTATTCATTTTCAAAATATAAAAACCCATAAGTTTGAGAGCTAAGCTTGTAGGTAACTTAGGAAAATATTTTTTTACTGTCTTATAAAAAAAAAAAAAAGTTAATGGATATTTCTATTTCCTTTAAATTAAAAAACATTGTTTCATCTTCCAAGTTTAATAATAATCCATCAAATGTTTCAAAATAAATTAAATTTTATTTGAAATGAGAGATCGAGATCTGAGTGATCTCATAATTGTGCCATTAAATATACTCTAAAAGAAAAAAACTAAATTAAATAATAATTGTTAATTTTAATGAAGATAAAGATCTAAAGTGCATGTATATTTATTGGCCCCTACGGGAATTTAAAGCGTTACGAAACAGCAATGGGATATTATAGAATTCAAGTACTTGTTACTGTAACTTCACCGGCCACCTTTCCCACATTAATCATTTAATATGACGTTCTAATTGAATTGCGTTGTTTAGCGAACCGCGATTTCAGTATACTTGCTTCAACTTACTCTTACTCTCTCTTTCTCTTTACATATATATATATATAAATATATATGTATAAGGGTATGTGTTTTGTACAGTACAAAACTCATGTCGTTACGACTTCATCTCCTTCCTCATGAGCTTTTCCTGGGTGCTAATGAATGCCATGCAAGTTGTAAATAATATTACCGTTATTTATATTCAAACAAAACATATGTCCATAATTCACTTAATTTTTATTATTTCTTAGTTAATTTAATTAACAATCACACTGAGAAAACAAAATAACTTCTGTACAAACAATATTTTCTCAAGTAATAAATCGACATAAATTATCGCATTATTAATTTAATATCTAACGCGAAAAATCATTTTTTTGACAGAATAAAATCGAAAATTTATTTACACTATTGCTAAAAAAAGATCATGATATCTTGAAAAATTTTTATTTCTTCGACTAAGAAATTTTTTTCAATGAAATTTTCAAATTTTTTCAGCAAAAATATAGATTGAATATTTTTCGCGGTAAAACTATACAATGATTCGAAAATATTTTGGTAATGGTCTAGAACTTTTGGCCATAAAAATACTTGTATTAGAAATTTTTGATTTTTTTTTTTTAATTTGAATTTTAAAAATGAGAAACAGTAGACATTCTATAGTCAAAATTAGGTGTAACCCCTTGTAGATCAGTAGCAAATTTTTTTTCTCTCAGTGTAATAAAAACCAAGTTAAATAAATAATGATCTATTAATAATTGATATTTATTAATTTAAATTATTTATTTATCTTAAGTAAAAGTTAGTGCTAAAGCATGTTATGTTGTCTATGGCATAATATTAATGACCTTTTATGAGTACGGCGATAATGAATCACTACAACGTGAGTACAGGAGTACGGTAATAGGAAAGCCTGTGTGTCAAACACGAGACACACGAACCTGATGAAAGGGGACCAATTCCGTAACGCACTCGGTTCTCTAATTTTTTTTCCCTTCTTGCTTATTCTCTGCTCTTTACCCCATACTCTTAACAAACTCCATCTACAGCTTTACTACTAATATACTATATATACATATATATATAGTGACTCCTACTCAACTGAGTTGGGAATTATCTGGCATCAGGACTAGATGTGAACATGGGCGTACACCACTGGCCTTTGTTCATCTTTAATTGTACACTGCTACGGCAACCACCTACTGACATTTTCACTCATTTTATTTTTATACTTTTTATTAATAACTTTTTTTTTTATTTCTACTTTTACTTTTTTTACTCTTTATATCACAAAGTCCCCAATTGATTCAATGTCACCGCCAGCAGTATGAACAACATTGTATACATTTTTATACTCCACCCAAAAATATATTATTTTTTTATCAAAGGAAAAATTATTTTTTACGGTCAACTGGGTAACTTTACGTATAATCGATTATCGATTATATATTTTTTATTTTTATTGTTATTATTACTATCATAAAAGATTATTATCAGCGTAATAAGAATTTAATCTAAAGTTAATAAAAAATATATGTTGACATATATTTTTTTTTGTTTAAATATTTTTAGAGTAAAATATAAAAAAGTTTCTTCATTTATTCATTTAAACTTTTATTAACCCGGGTATTATCTGAGTACTGCTTCAAGATTAACGCATTTCTTTTCTCTATTAACGCGATACGACAATGCCAGTGAATTAGACTCTCAATGAATTTGACGCGTTTTCTTCTATCTTATCTATATTTCCGTCTATCGTCCTATCGAATGCTGCGGAATAGAACGGGAATAAAGCCAATGAGGAAAGGGAACGCCCGAGTGTGATGAATAATAGGAAAAGGATAAAGTATGAAAAATAAAAATATAAAAAAATCCGGTGGCCTGTGAATTAAAAATAAAATATAAAAAAAGAAGGGTGAGAGTTGAAGGCAAGCTCGCGGGAATTTCCAGACGTCGCGTTTTAATGAGGTGAGACGTCGTTGCAAGTAAAATACTACTACTACTTCTGCTACTACTACTAGAATCAGGAGGTTTACTATAACGTATACTACTACTACGACAACTTTTTGAAGAGTAAAGTGAAGAGAAGATTTAAAGTTTAGCCGGACTACTACGACAATTCTCTGTTTTCGGACCTTGCAATCGGACGAGACGTAAATAATATGCTAATCCGTCTTGACTCTTACTTACTTACTTACTTACTTACTTACTTACTTACTCTCTATACACGTTTCTTTATTCAATTCGTTTATTCAATTTTTATTTTTTTTATCGCCATCCTTTTCTCTCAACTCGACACTTTTATTTCTCACTCTCATATATTCCCGTTTAAAGTATATTCAAATGCATTAAATGTTTTTACACGAATAAATTTAAATTTTTTTAAAAATAAGAGTAAAATGCAAAAAAGAAAAAGTCATCAAAATCAATCGTAAATATTTTATTGATTTTTTTCTCCATTTCAATCTCCAGTATTTCATTGTATGGATCTTGAGACAAGTATCCGTGAATATTCAGGTCTTTCGACAAACTCCTTGGTGTATTTGGCAACCGGCTTGTAGAAAAAAAAATAACTGGAAAATAATAAAAGTGAGGGAACGGATAATAAAAAGAAAAAAAATAAGTAAAGAGGATAATAAATATGAGAATACGAAAGTACAAGTAAGGAGGGAAATAGATAGTAGCCACGGATTGAAGACACGCGCTATGCAATATTTTCTCGTGTACTATAGGCCAGAGCAGCGGCAGCTTTACTTTTCCTATCTTATATCTCCTTCTTCTTTTTCGTCTTTCGGCTCAAGGAAAAGTAAATATAATACTAAGAAGCTAGAGTTAAAGAGAGTAAAAGATAGTAGAGTTTCGGTGGTAGTCCCGAAGAATTTACGGGCACCTTGCTGATGGGGTTTCCTTGCTTCCTTCATCTAATATCTTTACAAGGCCTTAGAATCTTTCGCGCTTCCACGCGTCTCGGTATAAAAAAAAATAACAAATCAATATATATCTATATATATAGAGAACTGGATTACATAAGAGATAGACGAGCCCGCGGGAAACTATCGGCACATGTATATTTATCAAGTATATATGAGGTAGGTCTTTATTACTGCGTTGGGATAGAGATCGAAAATACGATTTGGACTCGAGGATAAACTTTTTTTCTTTTTTTTTTTTAGTATTCGTACTTAAATTCTACTCTAGTACTCTAGCACTTGGTGTTTTTACTCTACTTCTCTATACTCTAGTCTCTTTTCTCTAGAACCGCGAACAGAGACACTGTTACTCCGTGAGAGAGTTGATAAAAGCGCAGTGTAAAAATATTTCCCAGGACCACACAGCCACCGACTTGATAAGCGCAACGACGACAGCCGCGACTACGTGATTTGAAAAATAATAGACTTGTCCTTTTCCTGTGCGTACTTCCGTTCTCTTTACTCACTATGTACTACTTGTATTATTTTATTTCCCAGTTTATTATTTTTTTTCTCCACATTTGCTTCAGTTTAATTTTATTTTTTAAAAATACTTTTTTTTGGCGCAACGTTAAAGCTAATTTATCGTCGGATTTTTCCGGTAGAATAAAAATCACCGGAATTTACATTAGTATCTTGACAACGAGTACTTGTCGGGTTACTTTTTATTTAGCAATTATAAATAGTTGATAATTTAAATTAATCATATGCCTTTTAATTAATAATTTTTCTTTTTTTTATGGTTTTTCGGGCTTAAAATTTATTTGTTTTCGTTAAAACAATTAGACATTTATTAACTTATTTATTATCGTACGCGATAATCGTTAGTAAGGGCAATTATTGTAAAAGCTCATGACAATCAATCAACACATAATGTGGGGTAGGACGAAACAACGATAGTAAAAAGATTAACGAGACGATATTTCGTTAGCCACGCCTTGATTATTTCAGAGGAACAAAAAAAAATAATGCACCCGGCCCATCATTATTAGTCTAGTTGCCCTCATGACTGACAAAAAAATTAAGTGAAAAAAGAAAAAAAATTATTATTATCAATATCAATTATTTAGTTGACTCATCAGATAAATTACTAATCACTTACGTACCCATTAATACACCTGGCAATTATATTTCTCATTATTTATTTCTACGCTGTTTCTAAAATTACATATTGTTATTTTTTATCACTCGGCTTTATCTTTTTGTAGTAAATAAAAAATTTATTTTCAATACTTAAATAAAAAAAAAAAAATTGAATGATAAATTTTATTTCTATATCAGGAATATCTACAGAGAAAAATATTTCAACTTGATAAAAATTTTAGTGAATTAGCTTGATCAATATATCTGATAAATGTCAATTTTCTAAATATATGAGATTTATATGAGCAATCGTCTACTGACACCTGGATATTTTTCTAAGATTAATTTATACAAAAAAAGAGTCCGCGTAAATTTAAACTTTTGTTCCGTGAAATAAATATTCTGTTATCATAAATATTACATACATATCAGTATACATATATATCAGTAATAATTGTTCATTAAATAAGAATAGATAAAAATATGTATAGATATATACAAATGAATAAAATATATTTCTTAAGAAACGGAATATTTGTGTGAAGATTATCATGAGAATAATAGACGGGGGTTACATCGATACAAATAGCAATCGATATTTCCAGGAATATAAAACTCCTCTACAGAAGAGTACGGCTTTATTCCACTACGCTCCCTCGAGTCTTTTCTTCCATACTTACATGTTGGATACCAAAATACGTATCTACTACTTATCGGGTGTGCAGATACCGGTGCTTTTCAATTTTCATAGGACGCCTACAACTACAACCTCAACCACAACCCCAACTACTATCACCAATACTATTACTACTACTACTACTACTACTACTACTACTACTACTACTACTACTACTATTTACTATAACCACAACCACAATCACTCCGACTTGTGATGTTACTAATACAACTTTTACAACAACTTTTTTTTCTATTACCCTGTATTATACTTCAGTTATAAAGGGGCAATGTAAATGAGGGAGGGAGGGTTAAAGAGTAAAGAGTGAGGTTTTAAAAAAGAAAAATAAAGATAGAAGAAGCCAAGGTCCTTGATAATAATAATAGTAGTAATAATAGTAATAATAATAATAGTAGTAATAATAATTCGTCTGATGGGGAGACTGGATAAACAGCTGGAATGTCATTGCTGTTGGTTTAGTTTCTTGCTTTAGCTCCTGTTCATCCTGATGCTGTTACTGTTGCTGTTGCTTACTGCGTAAGGTGGAAAAGTCTCACTCCATTTGGCTCCTCTGAGAGCTCGTAGAGATAAGCCAGGGCACTATCATTTTGTCTTGCTTTTACTCATGTTTTTTTTATATTTTTTTTAGTTTAGTTGCATGTCTCGTGTCTCGGTCTAACGGAAAGCCCGACGGGAACGCGCCGGGATGCACCAGACGACGAGAAGCAAAGAGATGTCGTCACCTACGGAAAATGAAAAAAAATACAGAACAGTGTGAATGTGAGAGTGGAAAAAATAAAAAATAAAATAAAATGGGAATAGAGAAGTAGAGGTATAAAGCTAAAGGGTTTTGCGTAACGTTTGCTGCAGACATTGGCTTCTTATTTTACGGTCCACTACGGGACGTCTTCAGTTCACTTTTCCCACACTTGTGTGTGACACTCAGCTTTGTTCCCACGATGATAGTACCGCGAATGGAATGAGAAGTGAGGGACACAAATGTTGAGGAGAAAATAAATTGCTTGATAAAGACATTGGATGCTGATCAAAGAAATGGACACTTGTTGTCTAGAGATGAGAGAGCTTTGCGTTACGTATATATTTATAGATTAACTGTTTTTTTTTCTTTTTTTTAATGAATTTTATCGATTTATTTTTATATAAACCCGAATAAAAAGTTTCGAGCCAAAAAAGTAAAAGTATCTCTTGGCCGAATAGTAGCCGGCAAAAGGCCCAGATAGAACACAAGGCTGAAAATTAGCTAATTGGTATCATAAATGGCCGAAATTTTGCTAATAATTAGACCTAAAATTCTCAGAAATTTAACCGACGATTAGGCCTAAAGATGACCGACTCAGTTTATCAGCCAATTTTCAGCCTCTTCCAATAAAATTCTATGGTTCTGGCGTAATTTTGACAATTTAGCCTTTACGGCCAAACATTTTTACCCGGGAAGTTTTCAAAAATATTTTTACTTTTGAATTTCAAATTTGTACGATTATAAAAAGAAATTTATAATTTAGACAAAAAAAAAATGATTGCTGATTAAACAATTAATAAATTGGCAGGGAAACTTTTTTGTTTGTCAAATATTAATTTACTAATAAAATTTTTCCATAAAACTCACGGGTGAAGTAAATGAAAAATTTTTTGTTGAAGTTTCATGGATTGTTATATAATAAATTTTTTTTCATTTAAATTTAAACTAATTTAATTCGAAAACATGACTTGGCCGAAAAGCCAGGAGAAGTAGAAGGAAAACACTTGGGTTAAATATGTTAAACTTTAATATGCAGAACAACTTATGAATTTATGATAAACATTATCTATTTAATTTCCTGTCTTAAAACTTGATACTCGTTCTCATTTTGAAGAAACAAATCAATTTTCTAATGTATCATACATTTTCAGTTAATTTTATATTTTATTTCGGCAATAAATTAAAAGCTGAGTGAAAACACTGGAAGGATGCAATGAATTTAAGTTGAGCTTTAATTTTTATCTTATAGAAATCAAGTGAAGAGAAAGTAGTAGTAGTCGGAGTAGTAGTAGTAGTAGTAGGTAATAGGTAGTATGAGCATGTAGACGACTTTGGTACTTGAGGGAATTTATTCCAGTGACTGGCAGTCAGCTTGACAAATGTTTAGACTAAGGTGTGCTGGTGAAAACCAGACATCAAATCCCCTCGTCTCAACTATCCTACATAAGAATTGGGTTACGCATCATTTCCACTGAAAATTTTTCATGGCCTCTTGTCACATGACAGCTTTCATCATTTTCCAACAATTGATCCTCTATCTTCAACAAGTAGCTGTCAATATGCTGACTTTCATAATTTCATTATGCGCTTATTTATAAACCATTACTTTCTTTTTATCCAATACCAAAAAATTCTTAACTGTTTATTTTTTCTTAAAGTTTTTTTGTTTAAGCAAATAATTATAAAACTTATTTTTTCGATTTCACTCTAAGAAAGATTATGTCAGCGCGCAAACAACAATGGAATATCGCGGAATATGAATAAAGATACTTTTGAACTTTCGAGAGCCACACAACGATCGAGGGATTTTTTTCCTTTAAACTTCGAGTAGAGGTATTACTTGAATTGGAATTACTTTTCTCATTATGGTGCATCCAAGAGGAAAATCTTTTCCTTATTCCATTCTTACTTTTATAATTTACGCGGTAAAAGACGAAAATGAAGACCAAGAGAAATTAAAGAACGTTAATCTTTGACAGTTGCTACAGATTACTGTGTGCTCCTGCTACTGCCACTGCTTTCTATATTTACTTTTATAAATTTTTCAACTTATACTTATTCTTTATTTATAAATTTATATCTTTACATCGAATTTGCATACTTCATCGTTTCAATCAAGCTCCTGCTTAATTAAATAAGTCAATATCGTACGTATCGTAAGTCAACTAACTTCATTTTTAAAATTATTATTTCTTAATTTTCTTTGAAAATTAAAACTCCAATATGCATTCTTTTTTTTTCAACTCATATATTTTAACTTATGACTGATAATTGAATTATAACTATAGCACACTTTCAATATTCTATTCCATAGTCAGTGATCAATATTAAAATGTCGCATATTAAAATCAAACATTTTTCTGAACATGCATAAACCCAAACTACTTTCTAATACTATTTAAATATTTAATGAAAAAATTATTAAAGTCGACAAAGAGAGTGTAGTCATCCTCACCCATCCTCATATGGGTCTGAACTCAAAAAATAAGCTATTCCCAGGACTTCTTATGGCTTTCCCTACTAGAGGGCATCATAACGAACAAAAAACGTTAATGTTGTGATGGGTTATTCCCAACAGGAGCAAAGTTACGGGCTACTCTTCATAGAAAACCCATCTATACCATGTCCAACCATCTCCACCAACGCTCGTATGAGTCTGAACTCAAAAAATAAATTATTCTCAGAATTTTTTATGGCTTTCCCTACTAGAGGGCATCATAACGAACAAAAAGATAATGCTGTGATGGGTTATCCCTATCAGGAGCAAAGTTACAGGCTACTCTTTATAGAAATTCATCTCCACCCATCCTCATATGGGTCTGAACTCAAAAAATAAATTACTCCCAGGACTTTTGATGGATTTTTCTACTTGAGGGCATCATAATAAACATAGTAAACTACAATAAAAGCTGTAGAGTTTTTCAGTAATTGCCGTCAGTATTTAAATCAAAATCGGGTCACCAAATATGTAATTAATGACATTTACCTACCTCTTGCACTTGAGCACATCTACCTCATCACTGTTTGTTAGTCAACGCGCGAACGATCGTGAGGTAGATCGCGCATCTTATCGAATTCCTATAAGCAACAATAACCAAGTAAATGTGTATGCATATATACAAGGCTTGGTCGTCTTCATCATGATCGTCCTTGCGGGATTTTCGTCCTTGTCCTCTGCTTTGTTCTCCTGTTTATCGTCTTTCTCCTTGTTCTTCTTCTCCTTGTCCTCATCGTCATCGTCTATTTGAACACAACAACGATAATGACAACGAGGCAAAGGAAACGTAGATTACAAAACCTTGGTAACAGAGGTATACAGCGGAACGTCTTCTCTTCCTACTCTATACCCTCTTAGTTCTTCGATAAGGGCAATGTTTCTCTCATTTTTACTACTGTCCTAGTCGCTATTGAAACTACTACTGCTGCAAATACTACTGCTACTGCTTCTACTATTTCTGCTCCCGAGAAAGAGAAAGGATTTAGAGATAACGTGAGACAGGATGACGTACAGTAGCCAGTGTCCTGTGGAAGTCGACGTATATAAGAGAGTAGAAAGTTTGGTAGAATGAGTAAAAATAATAAAATAAAATAATAGATGAAGAGAAAAAAAAATAATAATAATAAAAAGTAAAGTGTGTAAGAAGCCGTAAAGACGGACTTCCGGTGTGGACTGAGTGCGCAATCGTTTTGCTACATCAGTGAATGTGTTGGTGACACGTTCATGTGGCCCGTCGACTCAATGTACCGGGAGAAAATCGCTGACTTATGGCCTCGCGGTGAATTCATACCTTTTTTTTTTTTTTTTTTATTTTTTCTTCCCTTTTTTTTTCATAAACTGACTCTTTCCTCGTTTTTCGTTCATTCGTATGTATGTTGGTGCGTCCCTCCAACCAGTGGCAGTAGAAGTAACAGTACGACTCTTTTACATTGTACCCAGATTTTTAGCGATTAATTTTCCCGCCATTGTGCAGCAGCCTACGACGACGACGTTGACGTCGACATAGACATAGACGTCGGTGCACACTCTGCATTCTCATTGGCAAACAAAATCTCAATGCTGGGTATTAAAAAATATCCTACGTAATAGCCGCTTATAGTTTGCTTGCAAAGATAAAAAACATTTCGATCGACTATTTTTTTTTACTGTCATTTACTTGGGTATTTAATCTTTTATTGGATCTTTTGTTATATGGTGAATATACTAGAGACATTTGTTTTTTACAGTTGTTACAAAAAATTTGATCCACTTTTTTTTTTTTTTTAGTTAATAATTGATTAATTTTTTCAAATACAATTTTGATATTTTTTTAATTAAAGTAATGAAAGATTGAGTATATTTTTTTTTATAAGAGATTAATTGATTAAAATTTAAAAAAATATTTACTGAGGAAAGTGTAAATTATTTATTTGGGTAAACATTAAATGATTTGACTTTATAATAAATAATTTTTTTTTCTTAATTGTCGAGTTTTAAGAAAAGATATTGTTCTTTGGTGAATGAACGAAACCCAGGGACAACAAGTATGAACAACAATTACAGCACCGTGGGCGTATAATGTATAAAAATAAAAACTATGTCCGTGATTCTCAACTGCTATACCATTTTTTAATGCTCATATTTATTTGTGTACTAACACATACACATTGAAGAAAAAAAAAATAATACTTTTCTTTTATTTTAAAGCTGGTGCCTGAGGGAATAATATGTATGACGCCTTTACTCGTTTCAGATTCTTGGCGTTGTATTGTCGTGTCTTACTGAAAAATGGCCAGAGCTTGCTGAGTGAATGTATGAAAAAAAGTTAAATAAAACGTGAATTAAAAAATGATAAATAAAAAATATAAAATAAGAATCACGTGGGAGTAAAATGGCGAAAATAAAAATATTTCAATGGTATCATCCGACACTTCATTGTGGTCTGGAAGCAAGTAGTTGAGCTCGAAGTAAGAGTCGACGTTCAATATTCCAGTTGGGCTCGTGCAAACGGCGTAACCCCATAAAATGCAAAGGTCTCACTGAGATTGAAATCGTAATGTCGCGGTGTTTGCCCCCTTTACTAGAGATATAAGGACTAACGTAAGCGAGGATTCGTACACGTGTGCTCACATCCACTCCTTTTACTCCCTTTTTTAAAAAAAAAAAATTTTTATTTGTTTCTGTCGTTTTTATTTGATCTTTCTTGCTTTTACTTCTTATAAGCTTTTTTATCCATAAATACAAATGGATTCATATAGATATATATTTTCTATATATACATATGGAAGGACATAACAATGCGTTCTATCATAAAACATTGTGACGAGGCACACCTGTACAAAACATTTTACACAATGAGAATTTATTTTATTTTTGGATTTACAAATATGTAAATTTTTTAATGACATTTTTCTACTTAAATTTTAAAACTATTAACTCTTTTTAATTATTGCAAAAAAAAGAATAATTTTTTATGCATGAAATAAAAAATGAAATGAAGCAACAGAGGAATTTAAAATCAAATACACAATTTATTTACGGTCATTTTTTATATTGAAATTTAATTTGACGAATAATTGGTTTTAAATAGTCTTGTATTGGTATTTTTTGTGACAAAGAAATATAAAATATTTTTTTTGTTAATGAAAAAAAAAAAGTTATAATAATTGAAAAATGTACCGACAGAATGTGGTATTTTTGAAAAGTTAGTTGTGACTGTATATAAAAAAAGTTTTCCGTGGAATATTATAATATGAACCGTGGATTTTTATATGTGTATATATATGAGAAGAAAAAATTTTTTAAAAGAATAATATTTCGATGATATGCCGAACGGCGTGACAGCTGGCCGCTGGGATACGAACAATATCTCAATATATATCTATGTATATACCAACAATTTTAGTTTGTATGTCCCGCGGTACAAGATTGTTACAGCCCGATATGGGATAGATATAAGCCTAGTGAAATAGAGTAGAGTGGAGTCGGGTAGTGGAGAAGTGTAGAGTACCGAGAAGAGTAGACTAGAGTTGAGTAGAGTTGATTCGAAAAGAGGCAGAGGCTGATGCTAAGGCCGAGAAAGAGGTAGAGGTAGAGGCAGAGGTAAAACGGGAAGTAAAAGCCAGGGTATGAGTGAGTGAGAGCAGGAAGTGGCTCGGATTGGTAGGGATAAAGTGTAGAGGACGAAATGCCGGCTAGTAGTGAAACAGCTGGCACATACTGGCGACAGCCCGCCCGTCACTAACTCAACCTCGATACACACGCGCCATGTGCGCCCGCCGAGATACAAACTTCATTGATGTTGGGGTGAAAAGAACGGGCACCCTTGGACTTAGGAGTATCCACTGCACTGGACTCTCATCGTCCACTACACAGTACATTGTACACACAGGAGTCTGTTAAACTTTAACTGAAGGAGTGAGACAGAGTTATTGGAGAACTGAATAACTGAAAGTAAACTCGAAAACAACAAGAGCAATAGGGCCGGATTGAGCCACCAATTTTTCATCTTTTTCCTGGCTTCCAGAAACTCTGTTGGTTTTCATAGCTAAAGGACCAAAAGGTTATAAAGATCTGAAGGGAAAAGACGACGAGCATCAAGTCCAAAAGGAGTTTGAAACGACTGGTGAGGATGAGGAGTAAAAGGACGAGGAAGTAGTAAAAGAGGGAAAAGATGCCGTACAACTTTTCACGACAGGGACTTTACGAGTCAAGGACTTGATTCTGACTTGATCAGAAATACTCTGACTTAAAAGTAGTTCGAGTGAGGAAAAAAGACCTAGAAGCTACGGGTCACTTTTATTTATATATTTTATTTGTCTTTATTTAAGATTTTTCTTTATATTTTTCTTATTTACTTGCAAGTTATACTTCCTCTTAAACTGAAACACTAGACTCAGTCGCGGTTGCGAGAAACTTCTTGCTACAATTTATACTTCAAAGCATTGTAATTATTATTATTATTATATATACACGTGCATGTATATAAATTTAGGTTGAGACGATGCGTTGATTCGATGCCGTAAGCCATATTCAGCGTTTGTGCTCGCAATAATCTCCCGACTTCAGAGATCCATCTTGAATCTTCGTCATTTATAATTGTTATTGTTAAGCGTCTTATAATTATTCACGTATTTCATACAATATGACTTCTGGATAATGTTAACCGTACTCTATACTAATGAATTAATATTATCAACATTTTAAGCCAATTATAAATATTTTTTTTTCCTCCGTCAGCGCCAGCAGCAGATTTTAATTTAGTCAGTGCACTGTAAACCATTTTTGTGTAAAAGTGGCCCCCGGGAATTTCCCACAGCCGTGTAGCGTAAAAAAATCATCGGTGTAAATTATCCATATGAGTAATTTTAAGACGGTGTAATTTAGTTTTTTTACACCATTCTGTGTTACTCCTAAATTTAACACGATATTTGGTGTAATTTTCACACCAAAATTTTTACTACACCAAATCCTAAAATTTTTTGCAGTGTGTGTACAATAAAAAATAATACAAAAATGTTAATTTTAGGCTGTAAAAAATTTTTGGTGTGAAAATGGTTTTCGAGGACCTTACACGGTCTGCTTGGTGTGAATTGGTGGTGAAATTTTCTTGGTGTAAAATATCAAGCCGTGTTCTTTTAACACAATATGAATGTTTTTTTTTCACACCGTTAAAAATTTTCAAATAATATGTACACCAAAAAAATAAGAATTTTTGGCTCAAAAAAATTTTTTCTCGCTCGAAGAAAATTTTCGTTTTCAATCCATGATGCAAAAAATTTTTTTGAGTAAGTAAAAATTTTTGCAGCAAATCCTTTTTTTCTGTGTAGGATCCAGCACTAGATAATTATTATTATTGATGTAAATTATCATAAAATAAAAATTAAATGGCTAGTGTTAAAGTAATCAAGAGTTTTGAATACATACCATACATTTACACCGTTGTTCCAAAAAACACCGTGCGTTAGCACCAGGAGCATTGAAAATTTTAACACCAAATAATTCCTACCACACCGGAAATTTTTTTACAGTGGAAATAGTAATAATAAAATAATAAATCACACAATGTGTCTTATATATATATAAATGAAAGTTAGACGGACGTGATTAATTTTATGGAGAAGGAAAAGAGTAACATAAAGTTAATGTGAAAATTTCAGAACAGACTGTGCAGCAAAAGGAGTGTAGTAGCAATCTTTATAGCCATTATCCGCGCGTTGTATCGATGATTCGAGCAAGTTTTCTCGGCCAATCGAGCAGTAACGATGGTAGTTGTACCCCATTCGCTTGGAACGATACGCCAGTCGTATAATCGTCGATATTTACCGACCTTCGTGTGAGTTTCAACTTGTGAAACTACCATTCTATGTATATGTATATATAAAATGTATAGTAATATTTGTAACAGATACATCTACACGGCGTAGCAGTAGCTATAGTAAAGTGGAGTAGTAGTTGTTGTAGTCTCGAGACCTTGTCGTTTATTTCCTCTGCTGCCTCCTCATGCCTAAAGTATAATGTTACAAAAATACGTGGCAATGGTATGCTTCATCAGGTGTCCATGTTTCGCGACAATGTATTGCGAAATAACGTTCAACGAGCTATCGTAATACATTTTTTATTTTTTAATATTTTTTTTATTATATATTATTGTTATATACATATAGAAAAATTTTATTCATAAAATGTATTTATCGCTTGGAATATTTTTAATTACATTTTTTATTCATATCATACATCATCTATTATTGTTATTGTTATCGTTATTGTTATTATTTTATTTTTTACGTCTAGTTTGTTTGCTCATTTTTTCGAGCTTAAATATAAAAAGGTCGACAGGTGATTCGAGAAAGGAGTAATGTAAAAATGGGTCGCATTTAACCGGGCAATATGCGAATTTTCCATCGTCCGCAACTCTTGCCGTGTGTTTACCAAGCTCTTGACGAGTGTAAATGAAAAAAATCTCACCGCTACTGTGCGTGATAACGCGCGGGATATAATAATAGTAGTGCTAGTGGTTGGAAAAAAAAAATAGTTAAAAAAAGAAGGTGGAAAAAAAAAAACAAAACGTGGATTGTATCAACAAGTCAATAGAGGATTTTAAAACTAGAATATTGAAATAAGGATAAAATTTAAAAAAAAAGGGATAATAATAATAATGAAAATTAGAGGAGTTAAAAAAAATGTAAGGTAATTTTTCAAGGCTTGTCGAGAGTTGGTGTGTTACAAATTAACATCACCAAGTCTTTGATAATGCACGGGATTAAGGAGATACGCCTCGGGCTTATGTTCTGAGTCCTTCGTATTAAATAAACCTTTTAATCTTTTTTACACTTTGCGACTATTCTTTTGGCATCACATATATTAACTCTACTTTGATATACATCTTGCCTTGTCATACTTATGAATTACAACCGAGTGTTCTTCATTTAATGCCTAAGTATACGTAATACCAGGGAGAGTATTTGCGCGCGCGTTGTCTTCGCTCTTCGTCTCTTTTCAATCCTGCGTCCTCGCGAACGTCGAAAACCATGAGGTGGATTTAAACGCGGTACCAGCAGTTTACCGGCGTCAAGTCGACCCGACGGACGCGCACTAAAGTCATTTAAGCTCTCAACAAGCTACGAGACACGTGCACCCATTTACAATATTTCATTTTTTTTTAAACGTTTAATAAAAATTTTTTACCGTTGAAACAAAATTCATTTAAGTTAATGGTGATAAGTGGACACTTTTTTTTTTAATTACTAACTTAATTAGTTTTGTTTAACTTTATGGAATAAGAGGATATGGTAAAATAATAATAATAATAATAATAATAGTAATAATAATAATAATAATAATAATAATAATAATAATAATAATTAGTTATTTCATTTGTGTTAAGATGACAAAGAGGATGGATTTAAAAAAAAGCCACGTGACCGGCTTATATTTTTTTTTGATGGATGAAAAGATTTTTCAAGATTAAATGTTGAATTCTACGTCATTAGTGTAAAAGTGGTGAGAGTTTAACAGAAGTAGTAACGCTATGTATTTTTAAATGGTTTCTTTTTATATTTAATTTTTCTTTTAAACTTTTTTATATTTTTTATCATTATTATTATTTTTTTTTTTATAAAGTAGGCTGTCGTTTTTATTGCCGTACGCTTGCTCTGTATTTTCAATTCTCGCGTATTCTGGTGCTTGGCAAATTGACATTGGGAATTTGCTGAAGATCAGCGGTAAGCCGAGATTATTATTAATATCTGACGAAATTTCTCGTCATAAGTTTTGCCGTAAGGGATTATATATGACGTTTAATGATATACCGTCTGGAATCTGGATAAGGGTTTTATTAGTCAATCATTATGGAAACTTCATTTTATAGTAAGACTTTATGGATAAACAGATTTAATTACCATTATTACTTGTTAGAACCAAAAAAAAAAAAAAAAAAAAAAAAAATGTAGATAACGACTTATTTTTTTCTGTATCAAATTATAATGAGCGAGTTTTTATCAGGAGTACTACGCTTTTTATACTAAAAAGGAGTACAAGTTGCAATGATTGACGTTTAGTTTGTATAAATTCCAATAAAATGTGGTCTAATAATCCAATTAAAAGTTTCGGTCGCTTAACATCTTGGAGGATTCTTGATACCATAAAAAAAAGTTATTCGGAGACATGAAATTTTTATGGTTACTTCAGAGATTCTTTGATGACTCTGATAATTTAATTAAAAAAAAAAAAAAAAAATATATTAATAAAAATTTATTTTCTTTATTATTTATTAAATTTTTTAGTGGCGAGATTTTATTTTTTTAATTACAGTCTGATAATAAACTCCGTAGGTTAACACTCTGCCTTTTTATTTTTTAATTAATTAAAAAATCTGCGAAACCAAATGATTGAAAATAATTATTAATTAAAGTTATTAAAAATCGATAAAAAAATAAATAGTATCAATAAAAAGTTTTTTAGTGATCATATTAAAGTGGTTACAATTTTTTTTTATAAAAAAAATTACTTGCGGCTTTTGTTGAGTTTTTTTTCCTCAGTCACTTGACGGATTAACCAAAAAAATTATTAAATAATTTATTTACTACTTTATTATTTTATAATCTTATTTTTAATTGCTAATATCCGTTATATATTGTCATACTTTTTATGATCACTCGTAATTTTATTAAAATGGATAAAAAAATTTTTAATAATTTCCGATTGCAAATGATGAAAACATTTGTTCATTTAAATTTATTTTTAATTTTTATCATTCTGTTTTATTATACGATTTATTTTTTATTCCATATATTTTTCAATTCGAAATATAAATGACAGTTTTATTCTACGGTATTTAAATAAATAGCGTGTCGATTTTATGGACTTATAATATGTTTATTGGCTTAGGAGCGGCATTGACTACTATCATATTTCAATTTAAAAATTAATTATTTAATGGGTTTATTAAAATATAAATATATCAATTAATTGTTTATGACACTTGTTACCATTTATTTTATTAACTTTTTGTTTAAAGTCAATATCTTGAGTTCTTAAATAATAAATTTTCACTTGTCTCAAAAAAGATTTACTTGCTCTAAGAAATTTTTTTTCATTACGAATTGAAAACGAAAATGCTAAGAAATTTTTTTTAGTCTAAAGAAAATTTGAATTTCGTAATAGAAAATTTTTTTCGCGCCAAGAAATTAATTTTTAGACAAAAAATTAAATATCTATTATTTATCTTATGAAATTTAATGGTTTTAGAGTAGGTTTTAGTATATATTTATATATGTACAATAAATTTTTTAAAGCGTACAATTTCATAATTTTTAAATCCATTTACTATCTCAAATTAATTAAATCATATTTACTAATTGATATTTTACAATGTTTTCAAATTTATACTTATTACGCGCTAAAATAAAAAATATTTGAATTAAATATCAACGAGTTAAAATATCAACACGTAGCATGTTGACAATAATATGTAAATATACTTTTTTGAAATAATGTACAGGATATTTTTAAAATTAAATGTTGGCAGTTATATTTACTAATACTTTTTTTGTGAATAATTAGAACGGCTTATGGTAAAAAATATTTAGTTTTTCGAAAATTACGGTATTTATTTTCATTCAATAGTGACAGAATATAAAAAATTTAATAGAGATGAATACCATTAATTATTAGCTCTATATCAATGGATCTAGATTATTTAATTTTTTTTTTTTAAAATGATAGTTTAATTTTATTAAATAAATATATTTTTTTTAATCTGGACTTTAGAGAGAATTTTAATAGCAATAATAATAATAATGTTTGTTTTTTTATTGTTATTACATTTTGCTTTTTACTTTGCCCTTTCCTACCTCTCACCATAATAGTATTGATAATGATAATAACAATATAAAAATTTTTATAAAAAATTACGGACCATTAAAAAATAATATTTCCATAAAAAAACAAAAATTTCATTTTTAGTCCTATTGTTTTATCTTTGTTTTCAAAAATGTAAATTACAGACTTTGGAAAAAAAATTAACACACAGCAAAGCGACTAGGATAATGCCAGCAACATAAAACTAACAATAAATTAATGATATCAAAAAAAAAAAACGAAAATAAATTATTATCAATATATAAAAAATAATAAAAATAATTAATGAGTTTTTGACAGAAATTATTTAATCGCAAAGTGAAATCTTATTGTTACAGGTGAATATAAAAGTAGGCCCGAAATTTATAACATAAACATTGTGCGGCGGACGGTGGTCCAAAATTTATGGGGATTGTAATGACCCTTAATGTTCACGAGTAGTTTGAGGAAGAGGTAATGAGCGTTAGGGTGTGAGAAAAGAGAGCAAACTGCCGAGAAAGAGTCCTAAGGATACCCCTGCCATAGCAGGGACACTCATAACTCTTTACTACCCAGAATGTCGCTAATTTTCTTGGGCGTCTCAACCTCCCAGCCTTTTTCTCATACCATTATTTTATCCCATTCATTTGCTCTAAGACGCATAATAATAAATTGTCAACGTAAATCCGTTCAATTTAACCTCACTCTATTATTTTAATTTTATATTCTTCATTTAGTTATTTTTTAATATTTTTTTACAAGGTATTTTTGCTATTTAAATGACGCATGGTCTCATAAGCTATTCATCAAAATGGTCATTCCAATTCTGTCTTCATTCTTATGCAAAATATACCACATCCTATGGATCATTACGAATGTCAAGGACAGAAATTTAACGTTCGCTTAATGTTATCAATTTTTTTTTCTACTCTTAATAAATTATATTTCCTATTCATTTTTCTTTATCGTATTTATGTTTTACCATTTCTTCTTTTTACCCCACGTTTCTTTTCTTTTGTTATTTATGTTTCTTTTTTAATTTTTTTCGTTTCACCAACTTGAGTCATGAGATATTGTATAAATCACGACATTCCGCAGAATGGTTTTGAAGCAAACCGATGTTTAATCTCAGTAAAGTTGTCGACTAGATACAGCAACGTTGTGTAGTGGTATTCGCAAGCGCGCGGTAACTGTCCAAATACGATACGTCTGCATGGATGTTCGAAGGCTATCAATAACTAGGGTATTCAAGTTACAATCCTACATCTCGTTCTTGTCGATATATCTTGTTAAGCTTGTTTATACCTATCTCTCGTCTAATTATATGACGTCCATCAATTGTCTATTGTTTGATAACTAATAAAATAATAACGGAAATAAAACAGTCTTATGTTAGATGTGAGTCGATACTGCGATCCGCCCCAAGTAAGCCGGAATTTATTGTATAGCTTTCTTTTTATAAACTTTCTTTAAATAAATCTGTAAACTGCACTACTGCAGTCAGTAAATAATCACTTCAAAATAGTCACAAATATTCACTGATTGACAGTACTCTTCACTAATCCATTTTAAGAGAACTGTGATCTTGATTTATGCAGAAAATTTTTTTTTTATATTAATTTTAAATGATGGCATAAATATTCGCCATACATTTTTGTTAGTTCTCCAATTCTGTAATAAACCGACACGTTAATAAATTTTTGACCATTATTTTTCAAATATAAATATAAATAAATTGGCTGTAAATAATTTTATTTAAATAGAAAAGTCATTCTGATTTTTCAAGATATTTTAAACTTCTAAATTCAAAGATCGATAGCAATATACTTTTGTAAGCGTCTTTCTGGAAATTCTAAATAGAGTAAAATCATTAAAAATAAAATTAGAAAAGCTATAATAAGAATATATCGATTGTAAACTTTCGTTTGAGCCCAACAAGTAATTTTAGTTAAACAAAAATATTTTTTTTTTTTTTTAAGTAAATCCCAGTATAAATTACAATAAAAATTTTTTATATAAAAATTGGGATTCCCGCTGGATTTATAAAGATTTATTTTTTTTTTCTCTGCCAATATTTATTGCACGCGGCTTGGTATTTTAGGAGACACAACTTTTATTGAAAATAACAGATGAAAATATATTAATCAAAATATTTTTATCATCTCCTCTGTTAATTCAAATATATTAGAATTTCAATACAAAGAAATCCAATACTATATACTTCTATTCTAAGCAAGATATCTGTTGTTTCAAATTTTATTTGATAATTAATAAACAAATTTATATTTTTCACTCATTAAAAATATTTTTGCGCGGTTTTTATAAAGTATTCAAATTACATTCAATAAAAAAAAATAATACCTGGCAAAACTACATCGAACTCGTTAATTAACATTATTAAAAAATTATTTTAATTAATAAATAACTTATAATTATTAATAACCATTTTTATAGAATTGGACATTAGTTAAAAAATTTTTTTAAATTAATTAGTGACGTTAATTGAAGTACGGATAATTTTTTTTTATATCAAATAATGGAAAAGTTTGATTGTTATGATTTGTAAATAGATAATTTAAAATTCATCTGATTATTTGACTCAGTTTGATTTTTTTAAAGCTAAAGCTTAAGAATTAACTTCGACAATAATTTTTATTTTTTTATTATTTTTATTTTATATTTTTTAAGTATTTTCTTTTGCCGGTGGAATTCGTTAGATTTACTGTCTTAAAAGTTTATACACTTGGCTTTCATAAAAATACACATGCATATTTTTCCGTGAGGAAAAGAGAGCGTGAGGTGGTTTAGAAGAGGTAAAGGGGGTGGAGGTAGAAGGCTTGGTGCTTGCTTGCCGTGAATAAAAAAAAATAAAAGAGACGACCAGAATGCGAGATAGTTAAAGCTAAACGGAGACAGCGAGGAAAAGCGAAAAGCATAAAAAAAAAAAAATACTTTAGCGCGTTAATATGCCGTTAGAACCACGGCACAGTGTCGTAACCAACTCCAAAGTGGAATATCCTTCCCAAGAGAGTTATTCAACTGTGCAATTTTTGTGCCCGAATAACAAAAAGTTATGTTTCGAATTATTTTTTTTTTACTCTCTTTCTTAGAACAGTAAACATCTAAATATTTAAATATAATTGAAAATTTCATTCAGAATAAAAACTATTGATTTCAGTCTGGATTTCAGAAATTTAAATCTCCAAAAATTATCAACGGCTTATAGTCTAAGAAATTGTTTTCTTTCTTCACTTTTCAAAAGATGTCTAAAGAACATTTTTCAAAATTCCCCAAAAAAATTTTTTTTTACAGTGACTTTTTTAATTTAATAATTTTTTTTTTTTTTTAATTTAATTTAATTTAATTTAATTTAATTTAATTTAATTTAATTTAATAATAAAATTTTTAATTTAAATAATTAACTAAAATTTATTATTGAAGACTTGTCCTACATATTATTTTATAAAATCGACAGTAAATGATTAACCTTTGAATTTATTATTGAATTCAATAATACAATTCAAATAACTAGTTATTTATAATGAACTGACGTTTACCAAAATTTGTAATTTTGATTAACTATCGGTTTCTTATTCCCATTACCGGATTTCCATCAATTTAATTACAAACTTTTCATTTAAATATTTTATTTAACATGACAGTTAAAATTTCTGTTTTATTTAATTATAAAAATATAAGTTAGAATTGACATTTCCTTTGGTATTTTAAAAAATTACATTAAATAATAATTTTTTTAGAAGCGTCCATGATCGCGACAACATGATCCATCGTGGCCGAGTCCTCTGGGCATTGCTGATTGCATTATTGATATACCCAAATGACAATTTAGGTAAGTTTTTATTCAACGGTCTTGTTAATAACAAATCTAATCGTGGAAAATAAATTTTACACGGCATTAAATATAAAGCTGTACAGTAGTTTTCTTGTTGCACGGTAGCCGTCCCGTGAGACCGATTGTCCACTGCCACTAGAGATTCTACATAACATTTTATACTTTACCACAAACTACACTTTGTTTATACCTATTGTATATATTTATATACGAATATACTTTCGACATATATAACATAGACACTGGGGAAAGTGTCAACGAGTTATGCAATATCAAAAGATCTGTCTTTATAAAATCTCATTTCTACTCGTGAGACAGCTTCTATACATAGATCTACTATATATATATATATATATATATACAAAAGACATACATGTAAATATATATACTTTATAATAATATACGTCATGTCGAAAATCAAATGTTTATTTAAATGACAGATGGCCCGCGAGAGTGGTTATTTATTATTGAAGTTTAAAAGTTTGAATAAATTTTCACCATTTTGATTACCGTAATTTCTATTCATTATTCCGGAAACGCTTGTTATAAAACTGAGAAATTTTACGCTGACTATTTTGCGATTCTTTAATTTTATTAGTCAAATTCAAAAGTAAATTTTCATGCTTAATTTATAACTTTTTTTTAATTGCTTTAATTTTTAAATTTTTTATATAAATTAATATTATTATTAATAATAATAATTATTATTATAAAAACATAAATAATAAAAAAATACGGATATTTTTATACGGATAATTTTAATAACTTTAAAGCTACAAAGAGGAAGTTAAACAAGCGTTGTTTCATTAGATTAAATGAAATTACACCCAGTATAAGAAAATATTCACAATACAAACAAAAGGTTCAATGGTATATAAAATATACACATATATATTTTTATCTTTTTAACATCAACGTTGGTAGGAGTTTGTACTCTGGCTCTCCGTACCGTAGTAGCTTATTTTACACTTGGTTTTACTGTCAGTTTCCATTCAGCCCCTTATTGTATTCCATGCGGTTGGCTTGCGTAGCGTCGAGCTAGTTTGAAATTTCTGGTTTCACCCGGAGATGAGTAAGGAGAGAAAACAAAACGTAATTTTACTCTCTTCGTCCTCGTACTCGTTGTTGTATTCGTAGTCGTAGTCGTAGCTGTAAATGCACTATAGATCTAGTAATAGCAGTAAGTAGTAATAGTAGTAGTAGTAGTAGTAGTAGTAGTAGAAGTAGTATTGGTATTAGTATTAGTAATAGTACAGTATCTCGTAGCACAAGCTGCTATTTGTTGTTAGTGTATAGCAAAGTTGCTCGTTTAACCAACATCTCAACAGAGTACAATACAACACACTATAAAATAATTTTACGCCGGGTCTTTGTTATTATTGTCTATGTCTCACAGGTGGGGCATTTCAACCGGAATTTGTGGCCCCGATCGCCAATCTCACGGTTCCTCTTGGACGAGACGCTCTCTTTACATGTCTTGTGGAGCATCTGGGCGGTTATCGAGTAAGTAAATCGTTTTTGAAATCAGGAAAAAATCTTAAGTCACCTCGTTGACATTGAGAAAGATTCAAACAAGCCTGGGCATTTATCTTTCCTCATGATACTCTTGTCTTATACTTTAAATTACGACAACTAAATCCGAACTGACATTCAATTACTTCTTTTATTTCGATCATATTTTTTTTTTTTTTTTTTTTTTCATATTTTTTATTGTTTTATTCAAAGTGATTTAAATTTAAATAAATTAATTTTGTTTTCGATAAATTAAATCAGTCGAACGTAGTAACAATCAACAATCCTTAATAATATTTCAGGTTGGCTGGGTAAAAGCAGACACAAAAGCGATCCAAGCAATTCACGATCACGTGATAACTCACAACCCGCGGGTCCAGGTCTCACATAGCGACCACTCAACGTGGAATCTACATATCCGCGGAGTTCAATTGGAGGACGCGGGTCTCTATATGTGCCAAATAAATACTGATCCAATGAAGTTCCAGGTATGTAAAGTAACTTAAAATAATAATTATCGCATATCCGTTATTGACGATTTAAACTTTATCAAACAAATAATTATATTACGAAAATTCCATGGGCTCCAATAGCCAATTAAAACCGCTTAGCAATGTCACGATTTGCGATTGGTTTGTCTGAACACACCAAGAGCGGTACTACTTGTATGTATACATACCATACACACTGCTTGGATCCACAACCAAGTAAAATCCATGCGGATAAAGTGATCAAAAGCACTCGACAATGATTCCGGGATACGTTAATCCACAATACCAATCCTCTGCCTTTCACCCTCTCGACCTCTTCACTTCCCTCCTCCTTTTCCTTCAACTCACTCACTCACTCTCCTTCTTTCTCTCTCTAGACTTTCCTCTTTCCCCTCATCGTCATTCACTCACTCACTCCTCTTTGGTTAGCCGTGCAAAGCACACTGATCGGGTTAATTTCGTGGCTACAGAACGAACGATCGGCGGCGTGCTGGGGCACATTAATTATGACCTCTATAAGCTTTGAGTGGTCGGCCAAGTTTCAACGGTTTATCCAATCCATTTTGACGCTGCCAAATGGCTCGCTCAATTTTAAACAAGATCGCTCTGATAATATTGAGTACCTATATCGAATTTTAGGTTTTAGTTGTCAAGTACAAAGTCCAAATTTAATAATACATTTTAGTTTTTTTTATTTTTTTATAAAAGTTAAAGACTCAGTACCTGATCAGGGAACTAGTACTCGATCTCTCTATGAAGTTGTGTATCTATATTTAGTAAAATACATGAGTGATCGGGTCCTAGTTCTCAGATCGGGTCCTGGATTTCTTATGTTACTTTTGAAAAGATCATTACGGATAAAAATAACATCCCGTCAACTTAAAATAGATGAATATTATAATATAAAGCTTCAAATAATAAAAATAATAAATATTTAATCTTTTTTATTTATTTTCATGTGCTTTTATGTTTTACGAGCGTCTCGAATTAAATTCGCGCTATAAGTAGCTTTCCTTCCCCATAATACCTTGCAAGCGAAGGTAATACCGCCTTGCAAGTTGTTCGGGGGTCCAACTCAACTTTCTGACGCATCAAAGTTTCGGGTCTTGTTTTCTTCTTATGCGTCTTTATACCTCACTTCCTTTTACTTGCAAGCTTTCGCTATATTTTGTTGTTGCTACTATTTCATCATGATCATCATCATTCTCTTCTTCTTCTTCTTCCGTTCCTTCATTACGTATCCCATCTTGTAATATTCATAAGCATCTTAGATGAATTTAATACTGTAACAAGCTCTTGAAATAATTGCAAATAATTTCTGTATTGACGTCCAATTATAATTAAAATCTGTTATAATTTTTTAATCATTAGTACATGTTGCTCTTGCTAAAGACTGAGTCTATTAAGTAGGAAGTAGATTTATTGTTCGAAAATTCTTACAAACTATTCATTAGAATTGGTTAGGAAACTAAGTAATAAAAATGATACATCATTAGCGTTAGATATTTGAATAAACAAAAAACTCTTAGACGGCAGCAGTACTATATAAAATAAGAAAAGAAAATAATCGAATGATCATCATGACTATTTACAATTTCGGGAAGTCTACGTTTTCCATAGCGCCGCCAAATAACCGCAAATTTTTGTAGGATTCGACGAAATGATAATTTTTTTTAAATAGCTATAACTTCTTTATAAATTAACTAATTCTGACGTTTTGTTTTTTTCAAAATTTTCATCTTCGAATGTACATTTCGGAAAAAAATACAAAAAAATTTAAAGATATTAAACTCTATGAAATTTCTCATTTTTTTGAAAAAATGCATTTTTCTCGAAAACTGAGCGAGATATCGAAAAAATTTATTCTTTAAAAAAATCTTAAATGCGATAGACGATAAGGCTTGAAAATTAGGCAATCGTTGATTAAGTGATCCATAGTGTCCAGTTCTCCAGTGTTAGTTACATATTGGTCATTGCTGAATCGGACTGAATTTATATGATTCAAGGATATTGAGTCTATTATATATAAAATACATGAAAAATAACTAAATTTTTAATTTAATGTTTACTCAAAAAAATAATAATTTATGGGTAAAAATACTTTATAATGATGTTTATTTAGTTTTTAAGTATTTTTAGTTTTATTTATCGTTATGGGTTTATACGTGGCACAGAATTATAAAACAATGACGAGTAACCACAAAAGGAATGGCCAAAGTTTTCGCGGGAGACGCAGGTGGCTGGCTGACGCATTTAGCCGTTTACTACTTTTCAACATTTTCAGTAGCTAAGCGCCTTTCTCTACCTTATCTTCGTACCGAGTCTTTCTCTTTCTATTCCTCACTGTACTTTGTTTGCAGTACAGGGGCTTTACGTCCTCTCATGAACGACGCGGTGTACCTCCGTGGCCTTTACAAAACTGCGAAGACCAAATGCCGTAAGCCGACGGCAAAGGTTCTGTGTTGAAATAACTAATTGGCAAAGTCTACTTCAAATATCATTGGATCAATTCATACATATATACATAAATATATACTAAGAGAATTAACACATGTATCATTTCTCATTGCTCATAGAAATTAAATTTAAAAATATTTCCTTTTTAAATATTTTTTTATCGATTGACCATTTAATAGTTTTGCCGGTAAGATTTACAAAACCTGTCTCTTTTCATCATTTCTTCAAGTACACGATGCTATCTCGATTTATCTTTTACGATGGGCCAATTACTTTTCGTTTTCGTAAAAGGCAAGAGAATTCCAACCAGCCCACTCTAATTTTACCGTCAAGTCTCTCCTCTATTTCTAGAACTAGCTCAGAATCAGATTTAACTTTTATGCGGGTTTATATATATATACATTTGGTTAAGAAATTAGTACTTGTCAAAAAAAGAAATATATAAGTTATCTAAAATAATTTTTTCCACTAATGGATATTCCATTAATTTTTAATAACTTTGAAATGAAATTATAACATGATAATCTTATTTGATAGTTAATATATTATTAACGTAAATTCTAAAATCCTCACTGGGACATTATCAAAATTATAAATGTTAATAATTTATTTTAAAAATATTTATGAGTTTTCAATTTAAATGAATGGCGCTCAAAAGTTTAAATTTGGTAAATATTAATAATAAACTGAGAAGAAGTTTAACTGAAAAGTAAAAAATAAAATGATTAAAAGTTAGTAGTTTGTTAATAAATTATTTATTTAAAAACTAACGAACCTCTTAAAGACGTAACACCGTTAGGAAAAGTTAAAAGTAACCACTGGAGTTTGTGATGGAGAAGTGCGTGGACTTACTTTGAACATAAAACAACTCGACAAGTTGGACTACTGAAAATAGGCGTAGTACAAGTTAATCCTTGACACCCTCGTTACCCGGCGGTTGCGGAAACAACGTCGACGTCTTTACCAGCAGCATCAAGTACACTTGTTTGTACATATTACTATCGAATTCTCTCTGGCAAATTCAATTTTCATAAACGCTCACTCGTATTAGTTTAAACCGTAGGTAAATAGAGAAATAAAGTTAAGTGACTTTACGACGACTTTACTTCATATATGTGTTGTAGATTTTCGCGTGCAGGTGTGTGTGACGTTCTCTTACAGAGCTGAGAGCTGAGTGAGAGATGTGGAGTAGAATAAAGAGCAAGGTAAAATAATTTAGCTTGATGTCTCTCGAGAATTTTTGAACGCCCTAACTCTCAATATTTCAAGGCTCCTAGCCAAGATGCCGTGGCGTGTTCACTTATTACAGCGGTATTTCAAGAGTACAACCAACCACCTCCTGTGTGAGAAACTAAGAGACAAGATAGAGGCAACAAGACAACTTAGTTATAATGATTGAAGTTCACTGCTTGCGTCCGCCTCTTTGTACCCCTCATTCCCTCACTGCCTCTCTTCTCCTTCACTTTGTGACCCTCGACGACATGACTTTGGTATAATTACATGCGTAATACGACAGCTGTACAATTTTATATTATTTTTTTAACAACTTTTAATAATAAATTTATTATAATGATTATTAGTTTAATCCGATCTTAACAAGAGTTTAAATTTATACCTTTTTTTCTACTGTCAACTTGCTAACATTTTAGATTTTTTTTTCAGCCACTAAATTTTAATATTTTTTTATTATTTCGTCCAATATAAAATTAATGTAATAATTTAATCATTCATGCTTTGATAAAAAAAAAAAATTCTCACATTTCTATACGCGGGATTAAAGATCGCACTTTGACGATTAAAATGAGTGGTCGATCGTGACTCCGCGAGCAGTAGAAGTTGAGTTATGAATTTATAAAAAAACTTAATAAAATGGAACTTTTTTTATCTTTACAAAATAAAGTTTAGAAAAATGTTTTTTTTTTGTTATTCAAATAATAAGTCTCTTTAAAATTTATCGCGGGTACTTTATAAAGTGACTGATAGATGTACAATGACCAAAGAGTTACGTGGTGAAACCCGAGGACTTTATCAATGAAAGGGAATTGAGTGAGCTGAACAAGGTGAAAAAAAAAATAAAAAAGAAACGAGTTAAAGAGGGAGAGAAAGAGAAAATGAGGGATAAAAAGTGCGGAGTGACTTTAATGCAAAGGAGATAGAGAGCAAAAGAGGTATAGGCTTTTTGAGGTAGAGGCGAGAGATATTCATTCACTGGTGAGTTTTCTCTATTAGGTTGGGGCATGAAGGAGAAAGCATTTCCATAGTTTTTCTTTATGTCACGTATTTCAAAGGTAACTCAGTAGTCAGTATATAGTTCAGTACCGTACCGAAGACGAGATCTTTTGGCATTTATACTGAGGGTATTTTCTTCTTCATCATCTTCTTTCGTCAACGGTTTCGCTGGAATACTTTCTGTCTTGCTTGGAATCATACTCACTTATATAATGAAGCTCGCTCGCTTCTGTCTCACGAGAGTTAGAAAATGTTATAACTTCAATTAAAATTTACTTGCCAAGACATTTTCACAGTTTCCGACCGTTTTCTTGCAGACTGGGATGCTTTCCATCGAGGTACCACCGGACTTTGTGACTAATGAGACATCGGGGGACGTGATGGTTAGTGAAGGTAGTCAGGTAATCAAAGAAAATAACTAATATAATTAATAAAACTTTTAAATTTTAATAAATAACTTCACTCCATTACAAATAATCTGATTTGAAGTAAATAAAACTGTGCCATTTTTATTGTCAATTTTTTTTTTCACTCAGATCTTTAAATAATAATTTATTTAATTTTAATTTTAATTTCATTATTTAATTATTAAATTAATCAATTTAGTTTATTAAGTTAATTTATTAGGCAACATTCTATTTTATTATTTTATTTAAGTGATTAAAATTTTAATTACATAAAAATGAATAATTGATAATATTCCTATAAATTCAATTAAAGAAAACTAAATTTAAAAGCGATCGATTGTAATGAAATTTAACTTAGTGTTTTAATATTTTAGTGATCAGACTAAATATTCTACTAAAACAAAAAAAAAATGAAGTAAAAATTTGGTGACCTAGTTTGCCTAAATGGCCGATCAATAATTTTTAAAAATAATTTTAAGGTGACTTGTCTTGTCATCAAAAAATACAAATTAATCTCAATTAGTTTTAATACAAAAAAACTGATAAATTTTTTTAACGAAAAAAAAAAAATTTACTAAAGATATATTGATCATAAATTTAACAATTTTTCCCGCGCTCAGGTACTAATTCCATTTTTATTAAAATCAAAATTTCGAAATTCGCGCTTTTGATTTTAAAAATTTAATTTAATAATTAATAAAATAAAATAAAAAAAAATATCCGCCTTTTTATATTTTGAATTTATTTTGATAATGTAGCGCGCTTTCGTAGCATTAGCAACGTGATTGACTGATTAAGTTTAAAAAACATGAGTACCGTTACATTAATGCAAGTGGACTCAATTGTGTCGCAGTAACATGATTTGATCGTTACCCATTGCTACATCTTCTCTGGTACAATTTCCGAGCTTTATGTATATACATGTATATATATGTATGTATTTAATAGTAGATGACAGAAGCACAAATACCCGTAAGGTAGTGCGCGAGTTGAGTTTTAGTGTATTATAATACCCATGAGTAACATAATATATATGTATATATATATATATATATATATATATATATATATATATGTCAAAAGTACATTAGAGCAAACGTACACATCGATGATGCATTGAGTATATAGCAAAATGTAAGACTCTGTTGTCTTCTTCATGCATCAATCCTACATACCATCACAACTGAACATCATCCTCTCAGTCGCGTCTCACTCATTGTACTCTCATCTCCCGTAAAGTAACGTTGATTGCTGTCGACAGGTGAAGCTGACGTGCCGAGCAAAAGGCGTGCCTCAACCTCGCGTCAATTGGAAACGTGAGGATGGCAAGAATATTGTTATTCGTGAGCCAGTGGTTGCTTCCAATGGTCAAAAGTCTAAAGGTAATTTTGACATTTATTACTACTCTGTCATCCATTAAAACATTTTCCCGTATATTACACCAACTTTAGTCTGACAAACTCTTTTTATTTTTTTTTATATGGAAATAAAATGAGGCGGGTTAAAAAAAAAATTTAAAATTTTTCTTTTTAATAAAATTGTGTTACTTTTGTAGCAAAGACTATTTTAGAAATTTTTTGTGTTGAGGGAGGTAAACAAAAATTTCATTTTTTAATTTTCTGCCCATTTATAAAAAAATAACAAAGTTTAGATTATTTGTAACCTTTTTTGACTCTAGTATAATTTTTTTGAAGTTTATATACAAAGAGTCAAACCAATTATTTTTGGTGATTAATTTTCACAATGATAAAAAAAGTTGTAAATCATCTTAAATTTTTAAGTTGACAGCAAATAATATTTTCTTAAAGAAATTTATTTTTTCCACGGTTACTATGCTCCTGTTCTTAAAAACATAAATTTTAAATGAACTAAAAATGTCAAATAAAATAATAAAAAAAAAAAAAAAATCTTTGTATAAAAGACTTATTACTCAGAAAGGAAAATTCAATCTTAAGTAATGGCTCTGTAATTACCTAGGTATTCCGAGACTAAACCTTAATTACTATTCCTACTTTATATTAAATATGTAATAAAAACGCATTCGTAAAATTTCATAATTTTAATTAAATGCTATTCGTTTAAATTAAATTATATTCATTTAAATAATCTATAATATGCTTATACATTATTATAATAATAATATTTATTATTATGATCATTATTATTATTATTATTACTATTAATATTATTCAAGTCTCATCAGTGAGTGAGTATCATGGTGAGGAATTACGACTCACAAAGATATCACGGCATGACATGGGGGCATATCTGTGTATTGCGAGTAACGGAGTGCCACCGGCCATCAGCAAGCGCATCACGATCAACGTTCATTGTGAGTATAATTAGTAATTAGAACGCGACTCGCGGGTTAGATCGGGTGGCTCTTGAGGGTTGATGCTTTATGGTTGGGGTGTACCGTGAGTTTACTGTATATATATATATAAGTAAAAGGGGGCTGTTGCGAAGACTGTTGAGTGTGAGGAGCTAAAGTTAGCTAAGGGGTTTACGTTAGTTGGTTTGTTCGTTGGTTTGAGAAGAGAATATTTTGATATCAATCCTACGGGCATATAAAGCTTCTCTTCAACATAAGTCGAACGTAAGCTCAAACTTTTCGCGTTTATATATTTGTATACATGGTCGAAATTCAAAAATAATCAAAATCATCAATATTTTTATATAATATATATTTATTTTTAACTTCCTGTTGTGAAAATCAAAAATTTTCAAAAAAAACGAAATTATTGGTTTCGGTCAAATTTTCGAAAATTGAGTTTGATCAGATCTCGACGTTTTGAGGTTCTAAGAAACTATTTTTACTATTTTTGGATTGCTGTCCGTGTGTGTGAGTGCAAGTTAATTTTTGTCGTGCGATATCTTTCGAACGAGTTAAACGATTTGATCGTATTTGGTGGCAATTTCAAGGGCTCATCAAGACTTAGAACTGAACACTTTAAAGCAAATTGACTACTCGACAGATCGACTTCGAAATCTAATCGGATCTAAGTCCTTGATAGGCCCGCAGGGTCAGCCGGTGTTCAGATTTTTTTTTATCCATACATTGAAAGAAAAAATTACTTTTGCAATTTTTTGGACTCAAGAAATTTATTTACCATTCAAAAAAAAAAAGGTCATCATACTTCGAGTTGAACTTAGATTTGTTCGATTAAAAAAATGATTTTGCATGAAATCTCCAAATCGTGGCACTGAAAATGTTTGAGATTGAAAATTCCCAATAGCATAATTTCTTGTTAGAAAACAATACGATCTTCTAAAAATTATTTTTTCTACCAGTGTTTTATGCCTATAGGCATATTTCTATATATATAGAAAAAATTAGCTTGTTGGTAAATATCAAGCCGTGCATTACATTCATTATAATTTCCATGACACTAAATATGATTATAATAATTATCACATAAAAAAATAGTAATCGGCATTAACTATTGATAAATTATCAGTAACTACTATCGGCTGGAAATCACTAATTCCCTTGGTCGTGATTATCGGTTGCGATATTAATTATTAGTCAGTAATGACAATCGATAGTAACAGTAACCTCTGCCGATTATATTTTTTTTCCATTAATGTAAAAATTTTTATTAGCATATATGTTATCTTTATTATCAATTATTTTGTACTTTTAACAGAATATTTATTTTAGTATAAATTGAAAAAAAAATAAAATTATATTCACCAATGAGTAAAATTAAATAAATGAAAAATCTTCTTAATTTTAATTTAACGTAAGTTTTAAGATTTTATGCAAAACTTAATATATGTAACATTTACTTCGTTTTTTATTTAAGTTATCAAGAGGTCAGACAAATGTCAGTAGCACATTTATCTTAAATAGTTACTGTCTTTAATTCAATTAAATTTTTTTATTCAATTTTATTTCATTATGAAGTTACTATATTCCAAAGATAATTAGTAAGTTAAAAATTATTAAAAGATATAAAATTATATTTTCCAGGGAAATGTAAGAGACACAAGAAAAAATATTAAACAAATTACTTGAAAAAATTTTCTAAAATTAATATAATTAAGTTTTTATCGTGTATATAAGCGTTACAGAGTAATGTTTTTGGGTTTACAGTTCCGCCGGTAATTCATGTACCCAATCAATTAGTAGGAGCACCACTGGGTACTGATGTTGCGCTGGAATGTTTTGTTGAAGCTTCCCCTAAGTCTATTAATTATTGGATGAAAGACGATGGTAAGTTGTCTCTAATATAATTTAAATTCATAATAACTCAATTTTTTTATTACAAAAATTTTATTATTTATTTATATTCCTATTTAAAAAATAGGGGGAGGGAAGATGCTCCCGCCAAAAATTCTAAATTTTTTTTTGTCATTTTCATGTTTAGTAGAAGTCATTGTCCCTCCCCCCCCCCCTTTTTATAATTTTTGAGAAAAATGAAATAAATTACCGAAAACTTTTTTTTAAGCAAATTTTTGACAATTAGATTTTTAACAGACAATTAAACATTTTCTGATTTTTTTTCAACGAATCAATTACAAAAAAATAAAAATATGCACATGTAGAAAATTTTAAAAACTACAGGTGCAATTTTTCAAATATTTTTGTTTGATAATTTATCATTTAAAAAAAAAAATCAAAAAATTATTAGACGTCCGCTAACTTGAGTGAAATTAAAATTTACAAGGAAGTTTGTTAATAAAATACTAAAATCTTAAGAGGTGTTGCCTCTCTTGCGTATAAATTTTTTTAAAAGCATTGTTTAAATGTTTTCAATGCGCTTGACCGGTGTCACTCGTTTCCGTAAGATTTTCGATCATTCAAGCGAGCAAAGCTTCTTGAGTAAAACTTTCGATAAACTTAGAATTCCCTCGGCTACCGCATCCGCGGTTTTCAGCACCCGGGGATAGTGGTTACGGTGATGGGTATGCTACAAAGGTGCTTGTGTAGATGGAGATCCAGGCCAAGAGAGTGAGAAACCAACCAATGGACAAACAGAGATAGAGCTGACAGGCATCAGGAAACATCTCTCTTGCTTATTTATTTTATACTAGTTTATTTGTATTTATTTTATTTAATACGTGATTTTTAGAAAAATATATTTTATATTTATTTATCTTATTTTTTTCTTATTCTGTCTTTTGGTAGATGAAATGATAATATCTGGAACACGACACGAGGTTCAGGCTATATCCAAATCAGCATTTCAAGTTAAAATGGTACTTACTATTCGACATCTTCAGAAACAGGATTTTGGATCCTACAAATGTGCGGCTAAAAATTCACGCGGTGATGTTGACTTTAGTATTCGTCTATACGGTAAGAATTTATATACATATTTATTAATATAACATGTATGTTCATTTACTTTATCCATTAAATAAATTTAAAAAATATTTAAATTCTATTAAATATTTGAATATATTGTCTGTAAGTAAAATTAATTATTGATAAATTATAATTATTATCGTAGGATTTTGGATAATTTTAAGCAACAATGTATCAAAATGTCAATTGATCTTCCGTTAATAATTTGACGTTTTATGTATGCTACGATTCTAAAGAGCTGAACATTACGATATTTATGTACTAAGCTACGAAATATCACTTTTCACCAAGTGGTAGAGTGATCTAATACACATTGTCGGCATTTATATCAAAGAGATTCCACTCATAAATGCACAAAGTGCAATATTAGACTACAATTTCGTCCCGAGCGTATCTGAAGGCTTCTCAGTAATGCTTTCGAACGGACCCTGCCTCAAACTATCTCTATGTTTATACAAATTTTATAAAAACATTAATTTTAAACCAATTTTTTATAAATACCAAATTTTTCTTTAAGTTGAAAGTAACTAGAAATATTTTTCATCAACGATGTTCTTTAAAATATTAAATTTACTTTGATGACTTTTGCAGGAATCGAGAGTTTCCCTTGTAATTTATTACTGATAAAATTTTTTCAGACGAAGAACTTGAAGAATTTTGAGTTTCTATAAAAATTCAAATTGAAAAAAATTTATTTACAGAACTTATTTATGAAAATTAGACTGATCGCCAGAAAATTAAAAGCACACGTTTTTTTTTTTTTTTAAATAAGTAGGTCAGTAATTAGGACAGTATTAAATATTAAAAAATAAATTACAGAAATATCAGGGCCATCAAGATCAGGTGTCCCACCGCCGACGTATTACGACGAAGAAGAAGACATAGACGGGGTAGTTTACGGATCAGCGGATATCGAAAAGTTGGAAAACAAAGCATACGCAGTAGACAATACCGTGCAAGGGCACATGGGAATTTTCAACGGAGTTTCAAGTCCATCTCCAACAATAAGAGTGAACCGAAGACGTCCCATAACCGGTACCGGTTCATCTCCAGGCAATCGTCTCTCCTCCGTATCATCCAATTCTTACCACCGGCCACAATTTTGCCTGGTAATTTTATTTATCACGAAATGCTTCCTATGATTAATTACCTCTGATTCATCCGACAGAACTAACTCATGTGGCTCTATGTTAATAAACTTATAACAAAAAATGTATAAGCTTGAAAATAAAACTAATGTAACAGCATCGTTGCTAAATTGTGGAGGGTCTAGACACAGCGGACATATCGTTATAGTGAAATTGTTTTTTCCGGCTAAAAAATAATATTTACTATTTGTTATTGTCTTGAAGAGACACTTTAAATTGTGCAGCTTGTATACAAATATATAAATATATAAATACATGTATACATACTATATATACATATATATTTAGATATATAAAAACACATATATATATTTTTTTTTTAACAAAGCTGACACGACGTCGACTCGCTTTACGCTGGAAACAGATGGCTATGTCTTCCAGCCTAGTGTGTAAAATTATTATAATACTATTGTTATAAAAATTTTTCCCTATAGTTTGAGAATATAAAAAAGTCTAATAAAATAAATAAATAATTTGCTAAAAAAAATGAAATTATAATATAGTTAATTCCTCGAATGTGTTCACGGTAGATAGTCATGAACCATATTCGTGTATTATAATGTGTAATTATAATAAATGTAAATAAATAATTATAATAATAATTATAAAGTCTGAATGAAAAATTAATTTTACCAGCGTATTCAAAGTCACGAAATTACTTGCAATTTTAATTGTTTATTAACTTTTCTATGATTGTAAAATATATATATAGTATACAATATATATATATTATTTATGAAAAAGATATGAATATACATATAATAGAATGAAATGACTTTCAAAGTGACAGCTTTTATGCTCGATACAATAAACAAGGTTACAGTTATCATAATCGTAATTATTATTATCATCGATAGACGAGGATTCAATTGTTAATTTTGTATCTGCAATTGACGTTTCTTGTCATCGGGGAAATATCACGTTCAATATTTTCATTGTTATCTGTGATTTATTTAAACTCTTAAATTATTTATTTCATTCTTTAATCTATAATAGTTAAAACATGTATATTTTTTTTTATACATATATTTATATTTTTAGAAGCGGATTATTAATGTATCAACATATACTTGAAAAGAAAAAAAAATATAACAGATGATGAATTTTTTTTCAATTACGATAAAGAAAGAGATTATCGGCGGATGTAAGATGGAGAGGTTGTAAAAAAAGGTATAAAATAAAATCAAATAAAATAAAATTTTGTTCCGGTGCAAGTATAATTTATTAAGATTTATTTCTAGTGCAGTATCTTGTATACTAAGTAAATAATACAATAACAAAGTGTTACAGTGGCAAAGAAGTAAAGGAACACGAGAACAAGGTGGAGGAGTGAGTAGCGAGGGTGAAAGTTTTGATGGTAAAACGTGAGTAGAGTGATGTAATAGTGATGAAGAGTACAAGAAAGACATCACCGATGGATTTGCACGAGTCGCAGATAAATATCTTTATATATATATATATATATATATATATATATATATATATATATATATATATATATATATATATATATATATATATATAAATAAAAGTATATATTTTATAAAAAAATTTTTAGTTCGTTCATAAATAAACACAACTGCCTGAACATCTGGCGCGGACGTAATTCATCGTGAATTAATTTAAGGGCTTGTGTATAGTAGTGTGTGCATGTGTGTGTGTATGTGTGTGTGTAAATGGCGTGTGTCTTCGTTTCTCTTAGTAAGTGCTTCCTTATATTCTATATTGTGTCTTCCTTTACCTTATACTCATTTAATACTTCTATTCTTTATACTAACGTTCAGTAAAAGTACATAGAACCAGAACCAGAACCAGAAGCAGAAGGAGTAGAACCACTAGCTATAGTAAGATACGCGGGGAGTTTAAAGCCCCTTTCATTAAGGTCTGCTGGCACCATTTGGTGGCTCGCTTTTATGCTGATTTTATTTCACTTCTTTCGCGAACTTGAGATCTCAGTAATTGTGCGGTTTATATTTTATTACCTCTGGCTGGGTATAATGGCCGCGTAAAATATGGCTCGTCGAACATACTTCCATCATTCTCTGCTTCTTCTTCTTCTTCTTACTTTTTTTTTCTCATTCTTGATCTTATATTCTTATACTTGGTGTTCTACTTATTCTTTAACTTCTGCTTTAGAGTCTCTTTATTTTTATATCTTTATGTTTCTGGCTCTATAATGTACGCTAGACAAAATAATAAACTGTGAGTTTTTAAAGAAAACGACAGATAAAACCGCGGAAATATTTTACCGACTTAAACTTTAGTTTTATCGAACTATTAATACTATTATTGAATTTTATATTTATTGATGACGCGCTTTGATGGGTAAATAATTTTAAAAGTAAATTAAATAATTTTATTTACAGAAAAAAAAAATTATGACGTTACCGTGATATCGCATTAATTGGCTTAATCCAATTATTCGTTATTTTATAACTTATTAATTAATTGATTTATATTTTATCGGCTATAAAATTTCATTATATAAGAATAATTTTACCTTTTAGAAGCTAATTATTATAATTAATTTTTTTTCAAATTATAAAAAAATAAATTATCTAATAAAATTTTTTTTAACTTTTCTAGAGGGAATTCAACAAAATATGAATTCAATTAAAATATTTAATTTGGTAATTGTAACCGTTTTAATTAATTATCACATCCATATTTTATTAATCAATGAAACATTTTAATAATTGAAAACTGTAAATATAACTTTAGTATCAAGTATATTGGCTTACACAATAAATAATTATAATAATTGGGAAAGTAATTAATTTAAATGATTTTAAATGTAAGTATCGTATGACGGTAGAGGAAAATAATTAATTTGAATAATAAGAATAAAGTAAATGAATCGAGTTGTAGTAATAATAGTCGAGTTTTTTTTTTATCGCGAATCGTGAGATATATCAAATATTTATAGTAAATTTTTGGCATTAAAAATACTGAGAGGGTTTTTTTTAAATCGAGTGAATTTATTTATTGATACTATTTTAGTATTTAATAGGTGAGCATCTATATATAAATATATATATATAAATCAAATTTTTTCAAATTTTATCTAAAAAGAGAATTTCTTGATGCAAAAAAACTTTACTTGCTCCAAGAAAATTTTCGCATTATGAATTCAAAATAAAAATTTTTTGGAACTAGGGAAAATTTTTGGCGGCAAAAAATTTTTTCTAGTCTTACGATAATTTTGGTTTTTAATTCGTAATGCAAAATATCTCTTACAAGAAATTTTTGTTTTTCGTGTGGTAATAAAACATTTAGCTTTGACCTACATAAATTTTTAAGATTAGCGTTCAATAAAAATTCAATAAAAATTATATTCAATCAGACATAGTTGGGTCGAAATTTATTCGTGAGATGATAAAAAAAATCTCATCATTATCGGAATTAGTTATTAGAGATCCAAAAATAGTAGCTCGTGAAGAGCTGCATGTAACAATAATTAGTTTGGTGACTTGATACAATTCTTCAAAATTTTATACTTGTGAGCAGCTATTTTAACTTACCGAATGTAGTTTATTGGCTATTTTTTTTACTATGAATGTAAATAGATATCAATACAAATGAATGTAAATTTAGTGCAATCAATAAACAAATAATTTGTTTAATAAATCAACTTCTGGTGAATATCGGCTCGATTGAATATTCAACTTTTTTATAAAATGTTTATTTCAACTGAGACACTAAATTTTTTATAGATTTCTTTCCCAGCCCTCCAAAGTACAAATTTTCTTAAAACAGTAAAATATTTATAAGAATAAAAACACTGTCATTAAGAAAAAATTATTTTACAAAAATTAAAATTGACGCAAAGTAAAAATTTCCCAGTTAAATATAACGGATTAAACTAGCGTAGCAGTGCCGAAAAAAAAAAAAAATGTTTTTCGGATATTATGTCGACTTCAGGAGACACGGCGAAGATCTCCAGCGCACGTGCCCAGTGTAAGAGGTAGCATTGAAACACTTGGCACCAGCCGGCGCCTGGTATGTGACATGAATATTTGTTTCTAATAAGATATGCTACTGTGCGGTGCCGCCACTTGACGCGCGAGCTTTCCCGTAAACCCTGTAAATTTACATAGACTGTAACGATGCAAGTTAAAGGAATGAGCTAGAGTACAGAGCAAGGGAGAGCTCCAATCCACGAGAGCAGAGTAACCCTCAAAGAGAGACAGCGAACAATGATATGAACAGCCATCATAAGCTGATAGAGATTTACAAACCAAAGATAAAAATAAATTCACATGATTGTAGGCAACGCGATATTCCTGTTACCGTGTAACACGATAATAGTGTTTCAAAAGCGAGCGATTTGCTTCGCTGTGACAAAAGTTATTTGAAATCCAAGGTACAGAAATATCAATGGTAATGAATAGGATAAAAGCTCGGACTGAATAATGCATTGCCCTCTAACAAGCTCTCGATGTTATTCGAGAGTTGCAAAAACACTTGCAACAGACACCCTCACTGTGATTCAACAAGCCCTCTTTCCCTTTTAAATAAGTCCGAGTCTTGACTCCATACTCCACCTTAACTACCCTCGTCTATTAGTCTGTAGACGACCCTCTTGAATTATATTACCCGACTTATCGTTCCAATTAAAGATTGCATGTAAATATTTTTTATAAAACTCTATGCAGCTAAAAAGTTGCTGAATTCACTTTAAATGCATTTTTTTTAATAGACTAAATTTACTCGGAATATTTATTATGAAAAATGAATATAATATAATTACTTTTATCCTTCATTGTTATATTTTTGTAAGTTCATTTATTTCTTTAAAAAAAATTTTTTTTTTTTTACTTACAATGACGTTAAGTAAATAAATTTATCTATAAATTTAATTTACGTTATCTTTTTGAGGAATAGAAAAATTGAAAGCTGGAAATTCATGAACCGTAAGTATAAACTGTATTTCTTGTTTGAGTTTATTCCTTAGTATTGCGCGAATTTGTATGAATGTAATTTGGATAAATATTACCCTGGGTAAAAAATGTAAAATATGATGATAATAATAATTTAATATTGTTCTTAATATATATATTTTAATATTATAAATAAATTTTTTACTTTATCAAAGTACACTTGAGTATCAAGGCTCCATGGTTGAAGTATCAAAGCAAATATTTTTATTGATCTAACAGCAACAGGAAATATGTCTTTGCACTTTTGAATTTCTCATGAACTATAAAAGTGCCGGAAAATTTTTATTGTTGCATTTTAAGTTACGTATTCGTTTGATATTTCTTTGACATTGAAAAAAAAAATGCAATAAAACGATTGAGGAATTGTGTGATGAGTGGGCGGTCTTAAATAAAGCGATAAATTTTTTATTTTATTACAGTTTGATTTTTTTTTTAAGAAAATACGCAGCGCAGATGACGTGATGGTGGCGACAGTGATGGAGACAAGAATACAAAAGGAGCCGTCTCTATTTCCGTTTGGAATCGATAAGCCGACCACCGATGGACATGAGGAATGCGGCTTCTTTCATACACGAGAGTCCGTCAAACAAAATGCACGAAGAAAAAAAGAAAAAAAATGGAATGAAGTGAAGAGAAAAATAAAATAAAGTGGGAAGAAGAAATGTTGAGGGAGAGTATGTATAAAGTGGATGCCGAATGAAAGGAGAAAATCACTGGATTTACAACGTGAAATAAGTTTAGTACAGCTGAATAAATACAAATAACTTTTAAATCTGGTTTTTATTAAAATTTTAATATAAATCTTCAAATGTTTATGAGCATACAATGTTCTTTGAAATCTAGGCGAATTCATAAAAATAAAGAGCTTTTTTTATTTTTATTTACCTGATTGTGAGATATTTTATTTTAATTTTATAAATTAAAATGTCCGGTTGAATGTAAAGTTACGTTTTTATTGAGAGAAAACTTTTTTTTTATTTAGAAATTTGATTTTTTTGAACATTACAGGCTGTGTGTTTCCGAAGGGTGAGTTAGACGTAAAAAAGGGCTACAGCCTTTTATAAAAAGCTTAAATGATGTCAAGTTTAAGGGATCTGGCAAAATTAAAAAAAAACATCATTTACACGGAAAATATAATAGTGAAAAAATGACAGTTTCAAATATTAGCAAAGTTTTTCTACTTGGAAACTGTAAAAATTACATTATTTCTGAGACGTAGAAGACTTTTTTCAGTCTTAAATAGCATTTCATTAATAATAAAGTTTCATTCAACTAAAAATGCATTGAAAACTGTAAAATTTACGTGCCTGAAGATCGGAACGTTTTTCGCGCAACGAAAGTGAAGAAAAATTATGTAATTCGACTGCTTTAGGTAGTTCCGGAGGTTTGTGGTGGTCTAAGATTTTCGGTTGACATCTTCATGCGAAACATTTCAGAAATCTAGTCATCCAGTAGATTTTTCACTTTTCAATTTTTTTTTCGTTGCAAAAAAAACATTCCGATTTTCAGGAACATGAAAATTTGGTTTCCGATTATTACAGTACCAACTACAATACTTGAATTTTTCATACAACTTCCTGTTTTTATACTAAAAACTGTAATTTTTCACTGCTCTTTTTCCGCGGAAAAAAGAAAAATTTTCTCAAAATTTTAAGTACATTTTTAATGAACTCGAATAAGAGCTTGATGTAAATATAATAAGATCAATTTATTTTTAATTAACCCATGCCACCTTTGGATGTTAAAATCATATTCAATAATTTTGAAATATTTTAACTTTTACATATTCTCATACTTTGAACTTCATAATTCATTATTTGAAAATAATTAATAGAAGCTCAGCATTCAAGTATTTAAACAAGAGACATACCTTTAAAATCAAATTTATTAATATATAATAACATACAATCCAAGTTTATCTATCGAAATGTTGGAACATGGATCTGCATTAGTAAGTAGAGCAGACGTCTTCGATAAATAAACTAATGGCTCACCCATCACCAGTCAGTTTTCCATATTTAAACTGAACAAACGATTTTTATTGGAGGGCAAAAATATAAGTACCTTTAATACATAACTTAGTTTTTGGTTTGAGGAAAAAAAAAATGTTGAAAAGATATAAAAGGACGTAAACCGAACGTATAGACACCTACATAAATTTTTTTACGCGATGACAGAAAAAAAGCGCTGAATATGTCACCCATTCACTTCATCTCTCTTTCAACAAGTTTCCACTCTTTTATAGAGATGCACGTCACATTAACGAGCAAATGGATCACGTTCCTTTCCGCTCGTAAATAAATACATGCCGGACTTTGTTCTCTCAGGAAAGTGTACATAAACTCATAAAACTTCACATTAAACCTTTGACTATTCCCTTTCTCTTGACTTACGTATAATCTTTTTTTCTTTTGTTTTTTTTTTTTTTTTTTTTTATAACTACTTTACCATTTATATATATATAATATATATATAAGAGGGAGAAAAAGAATGAAAGGAGAATATTCGAACAAAATGGATTTTCTATTTCCAAAATTGTAAATACACTTATTCTTAAAAATTTTCATAAAATTTTGATCATTAAAAATTTTTTTTTTTCAAAATTGAATTTTATTTATTTTACAACATTTTGAAAACTAAATTCTCGTTAAATTCAAAAATATCTCTTTCTTATTTACGTCAAATTTGATCGCACATTTAAATTTTCTTAGCTTCAATTATATAAAACCGATTCTACTTTAAAATTTTTTTGAAATCATAAAAAACTTCAACTTTTTTTCTTTTTTGGAGGTGCCTGTGTCTGCAAAAAATTTTAATTTCTTCACAACAAAAAGAAAAAAAAATCAGCTTATGATAATCATATTTTTAATTCCTCCAGTGTACAGACGCATACGTCTCTGGATATAACGAGCTGACGTGTTAAATCGCAATCCGACTCGAATCTCTCTCTCCCTCTATTTATCTCAATATCGTGGTTCCTATCATATATATATATATCGCTCATCCCTAACATCATTCGATAGCACTATCTCTCTCAACTTCTCTCACTCTCTCGCTCATTTTCGTTTAGTTCTATACACTGTCCTCGGGCATTTACGCATACAATAGGACAAGACCGGCCGTCTCGGATGTTCATATAACCCGAGAATCCTTGGACGTTTTGGGAATACTACCGAGACGTTTAAATGCGCGCCCGAACAACACTCAACAGCCTCCAGGGTTCCTTCATCCTTATTACTACTCCTCTACCGTCTAACTTGTATCTATATACATAAATCTATATATATATATATATGTATAATAAATGTTATATGTACGTATATATAGGCCCTAAAGGCGAGTATCGAGCTGCATTACCTTATTGCGATGTTATTGACTTGTCAGAAATTAGATACTTAATCGGACTTTAGTAATCTTACTCTTGTTATTATGGCGTATTATCATAACAAGTGCTAATGATCTTTTATATACAAATGCTATTGTTACCTAATTATTTTATAAAATTTAATTATAATTTTTAATTATCATAGACGTGTTTTAATTAAATTACTAAAATTTTATTTACTTTCATTTTTAAATTAATTAATTAATTATTTTTAATTATATTATTTTAATAATAATATTATAGAATTTTTTGAGTTGATTATGTGACATAATTGCGATAATTAACTGGAGCAAGTATGGAAAAATATAAAAGCCCGTAATTTTTTTTTTTTTTGTAACAGATGGACGTGTTTTGAAAGGTTAAAAATTTTTTATGTTGCTAATTATATTTAGAGAGATAACTGTGGGTATGTATGATAAAAATAATATCTGACGATGATAAAATTAATTTACAAATTTAAATAAATTTCGCGGGAAAAAAAATTAACATTTTTAAATTTTTAAATACATTAAATGCTGAGTCATTGTATAAAATTGATCGTGGTATTGAAACTATTTATATTTTTTAGTCATAAAAATGTATATGAATTTTAACAGACGTCGATATTTATCAACAATTTAATTGTAAAGTCAATTAAGAAATATTTTTAAACCGTTTATTTTTCCCGGGAGAAGTAAAAAAAATTGTCGCGCTTTACTTCAGTCTATCGAACATATTTTCAGATATCATTATATATTTAAGCTTCGTTAAAAAAGGGGTAAGAAGCTTTAAATCCTTCGAGTATTGATTTATAACATAGTTCAATATTATTCTAATATCAGTACACTCGAGTTAACATCAAACGCGATCATTAGTTCATATTTGGGTTTTAGTAAACATTAATATTTTTTTTTTGTGCTCATTAATTTAAATACTAAGGTGATTAAATTTACTTAAAATCTCCTTATTAAATCACGAAATTACTCGGATATCTATTTTTCATTTCCAATAAAAATTAATTATCGATTTTATTTAATATAAATAATTATAAAGAATTTTAACAGATGATCAAATATATTTTTCATAGCTCAACGGGAATTAAAATTATCTTGAAAAAAATTTTTACTAACTATTCGAATTAAATCTATTTCGAAAATAAGTTAATTATGAAACTTGATTAATTACTGTAAGTAATTACAAGTTCCAATTAATCAGGATTAATAAAATATTTAAGAATCTTTCCTGTATTTTAAAAACGGCCCGTTGTGCCCCATGTTTAATACAATTGCTTTACTAAATAACAAATTTTTTATTCACAAAATTTTGTCTGTGTTCAATAAAAAAAATTAAAAAAATAATAATAATTTGATTCTCACTTTTTTTTATTTTGAAATATTTTAGCATAGAGTTGATGTCGAGTATTATGTGCATTATCTCTCTATCGTACATTTAACATGATGAAGTATTTGAAAATTTAATCATGTAAATGATGGGGTAGAAGATATATGTACGCAGGAAACATTGATAATATCGACGTCGGTCAAGTACAAAATACAGTCATAACTATCAAAATATACTCTACTATACTTCTCTCTAAAAGTATCACAGTTTTATTCATACATATTTACACATACAAACAAAGAGTTATGTAGTTGATAAAGATAAAAAATAAAGTTTAAATGGTTATTTTGCCAATGATATTGTCTTCTTTTCGGACGTATGTAACCCATACCAGCATATCCACAGGCAAAAGGAAGTGGTGACGCTCGAGAATAAATTACTGGCAAGTTTGTTGTAGGACCAATTCACGCGCTATCTGTTTTAACTCTCTCGAGGGTTGAATACAATAAAAAAAAAATAATGATAATACACAGTAAAAAGAGCGGTGCTAAAAATAGACTCAATTTTAAACCGCGTGGTGTTAAAATTAAATAACAATGGTGTAGGCGATGTTAAATCGATGTAAAAAAAATTCCACGTATAGAGATTGGGAAAAAAAATGTATTACATATAATAAAGTAAAGAAATTTAATGAATTATCTGGAGGAAATTTCAGTTTTACTATCTTATTTATGTTGTACGTAAATAATTTAAAAATCACACAATTTTACGCCCAGTATTTCAATCACTAATAATTTAATTAATTAATAAAAATACTGGTAAACTGTATAGTGATCGAGTAAATAAAAATATCCACTAAGTAAAATATTTTAACTCTGGTAAATTTTTTTAACACAAAAGAATATTTAGACCGGCGGTGGTGTTGAAATTTAACACTGAAAATTTTAATATCTCCACCCCCTGGACTTACCCTGATATTTTTACAGTGTGATAGTAATTTTGTTTAAATTTTTTCGTTGTAACTTGACCAACATATTTTTTTTTTTTTTCATTATTTTTTACCATCAGTACTCAAGTTTGTTTATTTACCATTCTTCCGTGTTGGTATATTATATTTTGTCATTTTATTTTTTAAATTATATATATATATATATTTTTTTTTTATTGTCCATTTCCAACGGAAGCATGAAATTGTGTAGTAAAAAATTATGTGATAGAGATATTCCGAGTCGTAAAGATATACTCATGGTTGAATGATGATAAAGATAAATTAGGTAGTCAACAATATGACTAAATATTTTTAAAGTTGGGTATACGATAAAGACAAAAGAGAAAATGGGACAATAAAGAAAACAACACATACAAGTTTTTTTTTTTTTTTTTTTTTTTTTTTTTTGTTGTGGCTAGTGTACATTTACTTTATATATTTTTTATGGTGAAATAAATTGTTATGTGGATATTATTATGTAAATAATTTATTAAGTGATTTGCGTACGAGTACTCGGGTCTTTGAAGTTTAAAGTTTTAATAAATGCAGTTTTAAATATAACAAGAATAGAAATTTGTTGGAGGTAACTTTTGTAGAAACAAAAGTAAAGAATTTTTAAAAAAATAAGTTTGTTCTATAGTAATTAATTCTGTAAAAATTTAGTCAGGTTATTAAAACGATGAAACCGCACAAAGAGTTACTTTAATTTGAATCGATCTCAATAATTACTCACGTTGATGTTGAGGTAAATTACCTAGTGAGAGTTAATATAAGAGAATAATTATTTTTGGTCTTATTCAAAGACCGTGTAAAATGTTTTTTGTGTATATAAAACTAATTGTAGCAAATATTTGTTCTTTACTTCATTTCTTCATGTAAAACTTTTTATTACTATTACCTGAAGAAGCTGATTTACTGTGGAAATATTTGACGAGTCAAGTGGGATAGTTAAGTGGGAATTTTGTCAGACAAATAATTTACGAAAGAATAAAAAATAAAATTGTAAGAAATAGTAAAAGAAAAAAAAAAAGTGTTTCTACAAACACTTGGGTAAATAGAGTTTTCTGGGGTTTAATAGACGTACGAATAATTTATCAGATCGAATAAATAGAACATGAGTGAAGTGATGTTTAACATGTATACATACACTAGAGTCGGATTCGGAGACGTTGATTTCTCAATGAGGTCGTAAAGACCTTATTTATTTATTTATTTATTTTTTCTTTAAATTTTATTAATACGAAGATTAATTATAAGAATACTTGTATTTTATTATTATTATTTATCTATTTAATCGCCTTGGAGTCAATTTACTCCGAAAGGAAGTTTATTTTAATATTAAAACTCTGGTTCAGAGTAAAATTCACTCCTAAAGTTTATTTAAATATTAAAACTCCAAACTGGAGTAAATACGAATTTAAATAAAATCCAGACCACTTTGAAATTACTCTTCTGAAAAAACAAACTCCGTATATGGAATGATTTTTTATTTGAATCTGAGATTTCCAGTGACGAGTGGTCGCGAACTTGAATTTAAATAAAATTCATAAGGAAAATTTAGTGAGTTATTTTACAAATTGAAGCAACTTTTAATACGATTATAAAAAAAGTTCAGAGTTTTTTTTTAAATATAATTGTTTTAATCAACATAATCTGGGATAAAATGAATGTTTTTTTCATTTAGTTTTAATAATCGAAATTCAAAAAGTAAAAAAATTAATAAAGATTTTTTATCATCTAATTCAGTATTTTCCTTTTTAAATTTCTGTGTAAATTATTCGATAAATAGTTTAATTTAGAATTTTAATTAAATTAATTTAGAACTTATATTCAAGAAGTCTTATAATGCCTCAGTACTGTAATAATAATAATAATTATTATTATTATTATTATTATTATTATTATTATTATTATTATTATTATTATTATTATTATTATTATTATTATTATTATTATTATTATTATTATTGTTTGAATATTAAACAATAAAATAACAATAATAATAAAATTTAATGATAAGTGAAGATAAGAATAAAATTTTATATAGATATTATGAGTTTACAACAGTGTTTTAGTAGCGTAATTTATCTGTCTGACTATTATTGACTCTTACCACTGGATATTTTTCTTGAAGCCACTATCTGGAAACCCAGGGGCATTACAAACTACTGTGACAGAGAAATCATGTGAGCAATGAACACATGGTTCTTGATTTCTGTCGAAAGACGATGATCGAGAATAGAAGGAGTCGTCACACTGCGTCGCCCAATCCCGCAGACGGGCGTTACACAGCCAACGACTATCGTTAATCAGAAGAGCACATCCCCAGAATCTTGTTCTCCATAGTGGTAACACGTGTGTTCGGCTATTCACTTGCTCAATGTCAACTTACATTACCCCTTTACTCCAACGACAAGCCTCTATTAAAATAATCTTATCTATCACTTTTTTTCTTTCTTCATTCTCCGACCCTCCGCTAAATAAATTCATTCCACAGACTCATGTATAATAATTTTCTTATCTACTTCAATAGAAATAAAATATTGGTTGATTGTTATTCGATAAAGAGTCATAAAGGTCGCAGATGCTTGCAGTAAATTTATTATTTATCTCTATTACCCATAACTTGCTGTTTACTTTTTTAAAAAATATAAAAATAAAATTAAATAAATATTTTACTTTAAATGAACAAAAGGGTGCAAGTATCGCGGGTTATATGTAAGAAACTCAATATTTTTCATGGTTTTTATTTTATTTCTACGGTTATAAGACGAACAAAAGGGAGAAAAGACGCGCCTGGTCAGCAGCCGACAAAAAGAATGCCCATAAGAAGAAGACGCAGAGTCATTTCTTTCCATCGTTTAATTTACTTTATTTTTTTTTACTTTCCTATTTTTATTATTTTATTCCATTTTTATTCTATCATTATTTCATATATATAGATAAATTTTTTTTTTCTATTTCATTGTTCACTAACTGCTATCGCAGATACTTAATTAATACACATTCACTATTGGAATTAATGAACAATTTATTTCAGTGACAATTGAACAAGAGAACCGATAAATGTCAGTATCAGAAATTTCACAAGCCGCAGTTATTGACCAGTGGAATTTGTCGAGAATACAAATAAAAAAAAAAAGTTAGAGAATAATGATAATGGCAAAACAAGAAAAAATGAATAAATAGTTAATTTTTTTTCAAATTTTCAGTACACATGATTCAATACATAACATGTCTGTTGTTTTTTTGTACGAAAATTTTTTAGTCTGATGAAACTCCATCGTTATTGAATAATTCAGCAGATAAGAGGCATCTGTAGAGCCTGGTACCGCTAAGAGGGAAGACAATTACCAGGAAACAGCACGAGATAACAGCACAACAACAAGCGGCATTTCAAACCACGGCCGACTCGCCCGGATATGGTACTCGAACAACAACCTCGCTTCAACCCCCTGCTTTTGTACAGCCCCTACCCCCACCCACCCCTTTACCTGATTCTCTCTCTCTATCTCTCTTTCTCCCGACATCATCTTCATCACCTACTACACCTCTACTGCAACTATTCCCGTTCCATAACTCAGCTACTACTTACTCCGAGTGAGTTTTCCTTCAATCCCCTTTTCTCAGCTTGAGGTACTCCTGATGGCAAACAGTCAGTCAAGCGCACGTTTAACTCCTACTCATATCTCTACCTCTCTTTCCCTCTTGTGTTATCTTCATACTAGATGATGTTTGTATCAAGATTACGGGTCTTAATTAACGTCATTCTTTCACTTAATTATCTTCTTACTGGTTAAAAAAAAAAAAATTAAAAAATGAACACTTGTCGAAAGGCTAAATAAAGTAAAACACTCATTAGCTTCACACTCAGTGACTCGGATATTTTTTTTTTAGCTAAAAAAAATGCATCGTTAAAATGTTATAAATATAACTAAAATTACCTTTATAGTACTAATTAAAATTCGTAGGAAATGTTTGTATCAAAACTTAAATAGTTTAAAATAAAATCACTAATTAGACGTTCAATTCAAAAGTTAACTTTTATAAAAGTTTTGTATGAAGTTTTAAGAAAGAGAACAATAAAAACAAATGTCTTAAAAAATAACCCGAGTCATGTAATTTTCTTGAACACTGCGTTAGTGTGTATAATCCCTTTGATATATAAGGACGTTCTCCAAAATTTCTTGGTCGGTTATCTCTCAGGCTTCTGTAGTGTACTAGTACTTAGGCGTATATATATACGAGTTGCTTCCACATCATCATGTCCGTCGGCGTTGCGCGGACCTCGAACAAGCTCATTCCATCGGTAAAGTTTCTCGGCTATTTCCTAGCCTCCAGCAGGGCATTCCAAACTTGGTAGGATCTAGTTGCCGGCCGTTGGAAGCGAGAATAAGATGGATGTAGTATAAATATAAGGTACACTAAAATGAGACTAACTGAGAGAAGAGCAAAGACAAAGAGAGTTTCGGTGAGGAGAGAGTAAGAGATAAAGTTATAAGCTACACCGCGTAAGAGTCCAAGGCTTGTCCACAACCGCGTGTTTTCGGGGCTTTCGTCGTGGATGCTTCTCTCAAACTACTGTACCAGACTACTCTACAACTATACTCTGTATTACATAACCCGGTATATATATCTTCAGCGAATCCTTCTCACAAAACATGGTCAAAGTAAAACGATGAGCTGAGCTCTGTGATTAAAGAAAATTATGGAGCACCAAGAGATAGATAATTACAGACAGGCATACACTGTCCACGTACTGCTCTATATATTTCTCTTTCACTGTACTCTTGTATGTGCTTTATATATATATAGATATATAGACATGTGTTACTATTATTTCAGTCTATGTTTGATGCTGCCGGCACCCCAACACCCACCGCTATCTATACAACTCTGCGATGGTTGTTCAGTCGCGTGTGTCCATGAAACAGAGACCGCAAAATATTCTCCACCTGACCATGCACTAGCTGTGTCCACTGTTGAGAGTGAGAGCTGAATATAATTCGAGACAGAGGTTTTACTAAAACTGGGAGAGTGTTAAAGTACAGCAACACCTGCCACCGTTCATCCTCTACTCAGTCTCACTAATTTCCTTTCACCTACTCTGCATTTTCACTCACTAAAAGTATGAGAGACAGCGGACCTGGACATCTCGTTTTGTCGACTACTATTTCGTACACGCGAAACTCGACACACGACACGCTTGTTAACAGACTACTAATTTTTTTATTTTTTATCTACACCAAATATTTTATATCTTTCATTTACGCTCCTTTATTTTCATAAAGTAACTGATGTTTCTACCCAACGAAATATTTAATTAATTAATTAGATTTTTTCTTTATAAGTCGTTCAAACTTTTTAGTATTTATTTTAATTATAATGAAATTTTTAGTAACTATTTTTAAAAAAAAGTACTGGCTATTGTATTTGTCTCATTAATTATATAAACTTTACGAATAATTATTTTCTATTTTTTTTTATTAAAAAAAAAAAAAAACAAAAAAAAAAATTTTACAACCCGAGTTCACTTGGATCCGCGTAATTTTCCCGTGACTCTATTGTCCTCGCGAGTTAAAGGGATTTTCTGGTAAGAGAGAGGCGAGAACGGGATCCTGGTAGTTTTAAAATGGACCGAGGATCCGATTCGACGTTGAAAAAATTTAACTTGGAAATTTTTCACTCCCCAAACTCCCCACACTTCCACGCACCTCGATTACATATACATAGAGAATCAGCAAGAGAATGAGAATCTATTTTACCTAATTACGTTACAGGTCCGGCTCTTCATTTGCATTAACGACACACGAGCTTTTTATTCCGATCATAACGCAACGATCGCCTCTACTCACTATTGAGCTTGAACATCCTCATTATATTCATTTGCATTGAAATAAAAATATCATTTTCTCTGCAATTTCTAACTACACTTTTTTTTTCTTTACTCCCGCCTCTTTCTCATTGAACTAATAAATAACTAAATAACCACAACCTCTTTTCATAAATTTACTTATTCAAATAAATTTGAAAATTCTATTGATGAACACAAATTAACAAAATAATTTGGATGGTATTTTATTTGTATAAATAAATACGAGAGCGATTTGGTTCACTCGTACCACTTACACAATGAAATGAATGAGGTAGATTTTCAAGCTCATATCTGATAAAATCCATCGGAAAATTATCCGCATTAATTGCTGACATGTTCCATTAGCAATAATTAAATTGCTGACTTTCAATGACCATTATGTCACTCAAAATATCCATCAATAAATTACCTATTTTTGGTTTTATGTAAAACTTTAAAAATAAAAAGTCGGGAAATTTCCCACAAGTGAATCAACGACATTAAAATTCACTTGACTAAAATATGAGGAATAATTAATAATTGATTTAGCAAGTAATAATGATTGATGGTTTGATTTATTACAATAAGAATGGGAGAGGATAAATTTTGACATCTAGATGAGTTGTTGGAGGTGAGTAAGAGCATTTGTAAAATAGGACAGATGACACGGGAAAAGGATGTTAGATAGGATCTGAGAACTTTTGGTGTAGAGTATAGAATGCCCCTAACAGAGAACGTGAAATTCTACTACTTTGTCCATAATTTAGTTAAGAGCGTCATGCGTGTGACGTGCACAGTATAGAATAGATCGGAACAACCGAACCGCGAATAGAACTGGCGTGTGGCCAACCCCTGGATCCAGGATACGTACAGTTAGTGACTTATTATCTAGACCGTTTGTATTTGCTGCTGCCACACTAGACATACCCTCATCCCACTACACCTCTTCCCTCAAGGGGGTGGTTGAGTAGTCTATCGGCATGCATTACTGCGAGCGTATACTCATCTTGCTAATAAACATTACGGAGAAAATAGAAAAATAGAAATTTTGTTTAATATGTTCATCATTATAATGTCAATATTTTTTATCTTCATACGATAGACTGTAAAAAATTGGGAGTGATTAGAGATTTTATTTAAATTCGAATTCACTCCGTTACTCGGAGTCCCGGAGTTTTAAAAGGAAATCACTTCGCATATGGAGTAAATAGGGAGTTTGTTTTTTCAATGAAGTGATTCCGGAGTGGTCTGGGTTTTATTTGAATTTGCATTCACTCCGACTCAGAGTTATGATATAAAAATAGACTCCCTTTAGGAGTGAATTCCACTCCGCTTTCAATCTTAATTTACTCCGAATTTAAACCGCGTTCACTCCACTAATTTTTTACAGAGTAATTACACAGAAACAAAATATTTCTTGACACAAGAAATTTCCTCAAAGAATTTCTAGTGTCAAGTAAAAAATTTCTTGAGGTGACTAGAATTTTTCGTTCCACAAAATTTTTTTGTTTAAATTAAATCGGTACCTTATTAATGCCGTTGATATTTAGCAAAAAATTATAATTTATTTTTCTGAGGGTTAAATTCAAAATTTCCACAATAAAAAAATATTTAAAAATTTTCTCTGTATGCCTAGTCGTCCAAGTTTATTTTTTATTTTTATTTCCTCCATTTATTTTTACTTGTTTGTTTATTACTTTTATTTTATTTTTTCATTTTAATATCTAGTTTTGTAGCATTTTGATGCAGCAAAGTTTCGAATTCGTTGAGCACTTTATTGTCACGTTGCTCTGTGATTTTACCAATTCACAGCCCAACCTTGTGTATATACCCATACAATAACGACCACCATATATATATCTATATATAAACGAAACTTGAGGACTACGCATCCAATAGGACACTACTGTGTACTGCCAGTACATACAGCGAGTGAGAAAGTTTAACAGTAAAAAAAAAATTCAGTGAAAATTTTTCGTGTTCTTCTGGTAAAAGGACGACGCGAATTGGAGAATGCTGTGTCAGCTGGGAAAACGCGTTATGGGTTTTTCGTTTACTTTTTGTTACAATATATATATATACATACATATATAAAGTATTATTGAACCTAAGACTTGAATTTATTGTACATTTTATATGTCCCCTATCCAAAAATATTTAAATATATCCACTTTAAATTCCTCTATCCCCCTTGTCTTCAAAAATATATTTGCATATAATGATAAATTCATTTTAACGCTCAATTAATTTTTAATAATATAATATATAAAATAAACATATATAAATATGTAAGTTAAATATATTCAAAGTCCCCAACACTTTGGTTAATTTCCTTTAGGGTCACAAAATTACACAGAAATCTTTGCACGAGTTTGTAATTACTCATCCGGTTTAGCTCTACAGTAATAAGCAAACAAATATATATGTATATATATGTATACGTTGACACTTTAGTGGTTTCTATCATCAACGCAAGTACGTTGGAAACAAACCCGTTAAATTGTGGTTTTCTGCATTTTGTTCACGAGCTTTTGAATATGTCACTTGGTGTTTGTCTAGCTAGCGTGAGATGAAGGATCGAGCAACAAGTTAAAGCGTGACGTGCCCGTTGGTTTCAATATATATATAGTAATATGTATATATATATAGAATGAGAAGAAGGGTAAAGGGTACAGGGTGAATAACAGTGAGTACACGTGGACGGTTTGAATTTTCCAAGAGTTATACAAGCCCATGAAAACGAGCATCGATTTACTCTCACCCTCATCTGCGCTCACTCTATCCCCGAACTATTTTTTTTTTGTTTTATTATTATTATCTAACCCCTTCATAAATGTCCAAATACAAAAGCACTCGCCAACAATGCCAGAACAATATTCCATAGCCAATAAATATTAATAATAATAATAATGAATGATAATCTATATATTAATAAGCTATTAATGACTTTGAATGCTTACCCTTTTAATAAATTATTCCATTACATAACTTTGTTATTGATATATTTGATATTTATACGCTTGTAATGAAAAATATTATGAAATAATTTTATATTGTTCTACTTAAAAAATTTACTAGTTTTTAAAATCTATTTAATTGCAATTTCTTTGTAAAATTCCTTTTTTATGTATAGTAAAAAAAAAGCTGCTTAACTTCACCTGAAACTCAATTTTTAACATTTCCATCTTCAGTTACCTAAAAAATTCAAAACTTTATTTAGAAGATGTCAAGTTAAACTTCTTTCGTCATAATATATAATTATGAATATATATATATACTTCATACCCTTACATACCTTGTCCAAATTTATTGTTTTGTAAATTTAAAATGTACATAAAATATTTAAAGCAAACAACCTTATTTTTTATTTCTTCTATAGCTGCCATGTATATGAGCTGAACTATATATATTTAATTCCATATTAATTTTGAATGAACGTTCAAGTAATGAATAATAAATTAGATAATTAGATTAATTACAATTTCCCGGAAAGTGTCACAAACTATAAATATTTTCATTTATTTTGAATCATAGATTAATGAGTTTATTTGGTTCATAATTATAATTTTGACATTATTCAAATATAGGGTAGAGGTACCATTTTCGGCCACTTTAGAGCCAGTTTTGGACACAGAAAATTCAAATAATATGATTTGTTAAATATGCAATAACACAATTAATTTTTTAGATTTCCTCAGACACTTTTATCACGCTATCAAAATATAAGTTTTTTTTAATATAAAATAATTTAAAATAAATAATTATTTAATTAAATTTAAGAAAATTTTATTGATATATAAGTGCAATGAAAGATTTTACGTCAAGGCAGAGAAGAGTAAAGAGTAGAGTACTCAAATAATATAAAGAGGCTGAGGTAGATATATACTATATATATATAGTAACCAGTAACACGTCTCTGCTCTCAAGCATCGAGATTGCCTCGGGCAGACCAAGTTTACTTACAACTTCAACCAACTTCTCAATATTCATTCCAATTATATATACACAAATCTCATCTGATTGTTTCAAAAAAAATAATAAAAAAAAAATTATAATAAATCGATCATACTGAAAAAATTATATGATACCTACTGCGCATTAAATATTAACAAACTTCCTTGGTTGTGACTGACATTAAAAATTTATTTTCAGTTAATTGAGTTACTCCATAAGAAACCATATTAATTTAGAGAGGAAAACTGGAGACTCAAAGCAGATTCAAATTAATTGATTGTAATTACATCAAACTTGCTGAATTTATTATAAAAATATATGTAGTTGATATAGAGTACAGGTGTATATATTGCAAGTATGATTAATAATCAATTTAACTGTTGAACATTTATAGATTTTGTAGATTGTTAATTAATACCGAAGACAAAAGCTTAAATGGGAAATATTAATAATAATGATGACATTAATCTGACGGAGTTATTGCTGTCGAGGTCGTATCGTGGATGTGAATTTCCTTTTGTTTGTTAGTTCATCATCGTTAATTTTACTCGTGTATTCTAAGTATATATATATTTAACTAATATATATGTATAAATATAGAATATGTGTGTATAAAGTGCGCGCGCGTAATTCAAACTTTATTCTTCTATCTTTGGAATTAGTTCAGCCCGTCTTGGCACGTCTTTGTCGAGCTGTTGGTGATAAAGTTTAGTATGCTAATTCGCAGAACAGCTGCGCGTATTCCCCGCCCAACCCGAGTACTCGCGGCGCGCCAAAATTATTGAATTTAAATTGCGGTAATTAAAATGTGTGTTATACCTTATACCACACATTTTACTGGATTGTTAATTTATCTTTTGTGTATTTATGATTTATTTCTTACCACTATGAAAAATATTCAAAGTTATCACAAAGTTAAAAAATTATATTCGTTTACTCTTTTTAGATTTAGTTTTATTTTAATTCCAGAAGTAAAAATTAGTCTGCCAGGTTAATTTAGTACTCGGAAAAAACTGAGACAAAAAATAAACAAATTTAAATTATGCTGTTGACCAAACGAAACAGGAAGTTGAGTTGTCAAAAAATGATTATGCTTCACTATAATTATTATTTTGATCCTCTAGAAATTTTGAATTTTCTATCATAATTCTTATTTTAGACAAATAATATTCATTTCAATTTATCAATAAGTTTTAAATGTATGGTCTTTTGTAGTGTAACATAATCATTTTTTCCACTTAAGGGCCAATTTTGGCCACTGGAAAAATTTGAATAAAATAATTTGTAAAATACGCAATGACATAATTAATTTTTGAAATTTGTTCAATGATACTTTTATCATACTATTGCAATGATAATTTTTTATTCTATTTCATTAATTAAAACAAAGTATTAAGTGTCCAAAAATGGAACAGTGGCCACAAGTGGTACTTCTACCCTAGATAAAGAAAATTTAATGATGACATTTACGATTAACAGTTTAACATTCAGTATTAAATTTAGTTATTTTAAATTTAATTTGACAGTTCAAATTATATTTTAATTAAAATTGTAAATAATTAATTTTTTGTAAAAAAAGAAATTTAATGATTATTTTTTACAGGTAACCTGTCTAAAAAAATATTTTGTATATTATTTATTATTCTACATTTGAATAGAACTCTGGGCTCATAGTGTCGGAACAAAAATAAACTTTGACTCCTCGTTAAACTTTAAATGTAAAATTTATACTCGTTAGTAAATTAACAATTGTACATATATATAATCTTCTCTTCAATAAGGATTTTACAAACTTTCTACTAAAATAAAAACTCAATATTAAATATTAATGATAATTTTTAACAATTTTAATCGTTTAATTAAAACGTTAATATAATTTGATCATAAATGTTAATTTATTTATGAGAACCTGTTAATAAAGTGAATTTGAATGTAAATTAATATTGATATCGATCAATAAAAAAAAATCCAGTTTAAAATATAAATAATAAAAGTTTAATTATTCAGTCGCCAAAGGGAAAAAAAAATTATTTTATCATTTAATTTTGAATATTTAAATATTTTAATTAGATATGTATTCAAACACTTTTTAAATCGTAATTTATTGCTTTTTATTTTTAAGTAATTAAAGTATGTTTTTTAATGCTTTTACTCTCAAATTTATGACAGGTGACACTTTACTTAAATTAACCAAGAAATCACTTTATATTAAATTTTGTCTAAAATATTTTTTAAAAAATTTTTTACGGTAATTAAAAATATCTCATTTTTTCAAAATATAAATGACTTGTCATTTTACCATATTTGATTCAAGAAAATCACTTTCTCAGTCTATTTCCATTTTACCCTCCCCTATATTTCTAAACTTTTGAACTTCTGACATTTTCTAATAAATATCAAAACAAAAATTTGAAAAAAATGCATATTAAGAGCAAATACACTGAGAGATAAAATAACTTTTAAAAGTATTGTTTTTTCTTCTCACAAAAACTTATACTGGTTGGAAATTTTCAATTCAATATATTTTGAGTGCAAAAATTTGAAGATTTCATACAAAATCATTCTCTACATCGAAGAAGTCTGAGTTCAGCTCGAGATCTGCTGATCTTTTCTTGTGTTCAGAAAAATTTAGATCTTCTCTTTATTAATTTCCTTAAAAAAATTATCGTTTTTACAAAAGCGATTTGTTTTCATGTATAATTGGCTTAATTTAAAAAATTGATTAATGTTTATATAAATAAAATTTCCAATGATAATTTATAATTAAAAGTAAAAAAAATTTAACTGCCAATTATAAATATTACAATAGACTTCAGCATCAAAAAGATAATTCACCTTAAAATCTTAAGACATGAAAAATAAGAGAATAAAATTAATTGTATGAAGAACAATGGTCTTACTTAATGGAGCATTGAATCGACAAATCAATTAAGCGACAGCATTATCTGGTTTAACTTCATAGCCTTTACTTGAGTTCCAGCGGTAGTTGCACTGGCAGTACTTAAAAATAGTGTAGGACATTAGCTTGCTGGATCGGTTCCATCAACAGACAGTAGTCCATACGTTAACGCCTGAGCGGCGTTCCAGGCTTTTCAGCTTTTCACACACGGGATGAATAGATACGGGGGCACGAGCTCCAGAGGGGCTACAGGGTGACGGTGAGGATGAGGATGAGGATGAGGATGAGGGTGAGGTGGAAAGAGAGAAGGAAAAGGAGGGTGGCATCACACTGGCAACCCGCCAGACAGCAAGTAACTTATTATATCTGGCATTAAATTATTATAGAGACCGCGCCACCTTCCTTTTCACCCTTTCGACTCCCACTTTTACCCACACACAATGGGCACAGTGAAGTGCATAGGAAACGATTAAATCCAATGACGAATTATAGAATTATGTTTTCGTAGTCGCAGCACACCCACACACCCTCACACAAAATGTCTTTTCATATATACGTAGAAAGCTAACGACCTCTTTTTGTACGACGCTGAATTTATCTCAAATTTACGGATTTAAATTTTAATAACGTTCGGTTATTATGTCTGTGTATATACTTTCACCCACACACGTCAAACCGTAAGTGTAATTATACATCTGTCAGATAATCGTTTTGCTTCTGTAAATTAAATTATTTAAGTCTTCGATTAGTATTAAATATTAACTAATTTATAAATATTTTAGAGATTCATGTTAGGTTAGATGATATCGTCATCTTGATAACTCAATAGTTCAAGTACAGTATTAGCAATTTTATACTCGCATCACAAATACCTGATTAATAATAGATATAAGAAGATGGAAGTAGAGTTGTATTACTAGAACAGATACAAGTACAAATAATGGTACAGTGCAGCTGCTCATGTTGTTGAAGTTGATGCTGCTTTTCATACTAAGGCTATCAAATCCTTATACACTATGGAGTATTCACGAGTAGATGTACTACTCGGTGCAATATTGTGTTATTCACCATCAATTAGTGAGTATTACTATTCTCGGCTTTGAGATTATATTTCTCAAAAGAAAATTCAAGAGAATTGTATTGTATTTTGTATCAAAGAGAATTATTATTCAAGTATTGTCTTACTGTTTATGAAAATTTTTTTTTCTTTTAATCTTTTCTTGTTATTATATTTTAAATTAAACTTTCTAAATGAAAATTTATTTGAAAAATTTTAATTTTATAATACAAGAGATTTCCGAATTATCTACGGCTGATAACTGTTTTGTGAGTGCCGACAGTAAGATGTGAAGAAAATAATATTAACGTCGGTAGATTTTTCTTGGGGTACAAAAGAGGAAATTTTGAAAAGAAAAAATTTTTAATGTAAAGTTTATTGTCCTATAACTCGTAAAGTATAAAGCAGATGTAGCATAAAAGTACGGGTAAAATAAACAAGTAGGCTGTAGTAGCTGTTTAGAAAATAGGAAAAAAAATTCTGAGATTCAGCAGAGTTCCGGTGAAGAAGTTTAAAAAAAAATTGAAATTCTGGTTTAAATTTTGGAGATACGCGAAAAATGATGATGAACAATTTTGTAGGCCTTGAAATTTCCTATGAGATCACGTATTTTGCCGATTTTTCAGAATTTTTGCTGTAACTCAAAAGTCCATTGAAAAAACTTGAAATTTTCTCTACGGATCTACAGCTTTTTAACAGAGTTTGTTTTTTATTTAAAATTCAAAATTGTGAGTTAAATATTGGAGATACGGTAAATGTGATAATAAATGATTTTGTAGCCCTTTCAATTTTCTATAAAGTCAAGTATTTTTCCAATTTTTCTGAATTTTTGCCCTAGCTTAAAAGCCCATTAAAAAAATACATTTTCTCACGCTGATCACTTTTCACCGAAAAGTTCTAAACTTGAAAACTAAAATTGCAGCCCAAATTTCAAAGATAAGGCAAAAATGACAAGGAACGATTTTGTAGCTCACTAAGTTTTCGACAAAATTACGTATTTTTTTCATTTTTCTAATTGCTCATTTTCGCCCTAAATTCCATTGAAAAAACTTAAAATTTTCTTACAAACTTTGACTTCCTTTCACCGAGTTTTGTTCTCCTTAAAAATTAAAATTCCGGTTCAAATTTCTAAGATGAGGCAAAAATGACCAGGAACGATTTCGTAGCCCACTAAATTTCCGACAAAATGAAGTACTTTGCCCATTTTTTAGACTATGGATTGCAGCTCAAAAGCTCATAGATCAAATTCTTCAAAACTAAAAATCATATCAATTTCAACATATGGCCAAGTTCCATTGATTCAAACCGGTCCCAATTTTTGGTCATGACCTGATAATATTTGAATGCATCAGTCTTATATTTTCAGCCAAGTTAATATTTTCTTCTGCATACCTTATGTATGTATCTACCGTAGTACACATATAGCATATATATAACATATTTTTTTTTTACTTCTTCAAATATTTATTTTTACATATTAATATACTTAATAAGCATAAGTTTTTATAAATTTATATTTTTTTACCCATCAATTATGATACATTTATTATCATAGAATTAAGTTACTTGTTTGCTCAAAGTTACAAATTAAGTTTTCATACATCAATTATAAAATATATAAATACAACCGTTAGCTGTAACCTCCTATATTCCAAAATATTTTCTATATATTAGATAAAATAACGTAAGTTTTTATTCTTAATCTTTAATCTTTGATCAACGATTAAACTAAAATAATATCCAAAAAAATTGATTTCTAATCATTTATTATCGTTTTAGACAAAGATTATCAGTGACAAGACACCTTTGTTATCATAAAGCGCAAAAGAATATCCTAGAGGCATTAAAAAAAAACTTCACATATTGATAATTATTTTTTAAATAAAAACCAAAAATGGAGCGACGTAAGTTGATACATTTTTTTTTTAATTCATTTAATTAATTCATATTTACATTTTTTAAAAAAAAGTAAAACAAATATTTAATTAATAAAAAAAAAATCAAATGTTGAATAAAAAAGAATCAGTTTTATTTCATAAATTAAATCAAACTAGTTATCATAGTTATATCATTATAAATCACGCCACACAACCAATACATTGATTGTAAGTTATCGGACGATTCACACACGTGTTTATAAAAATGCACGTCAATTAATAGTAAAGCAAGTATCAAACAGAGTACGTCATATATAGAGTACTTTTACTCATTAACACTGATGGTGAACTTCCGCTTTGGGTCAGCGGATAATATTTAAATTTATTTTATTTTATTTTATTGTAAAATATAAATCTATTTAACGAACAATTAATTATTTAATTCAAACCATTAATAAAAATTATTAAATTTAATTTTTTTTTAAATTTATGATAATTTTTATTTGAAATAAAAAAAAGTAAGGGTTTAATAATCAGCACACTGTAAAAAATCGGGCGTAAATTCGGAGTAATTATGCATTTTAATTAAATTTGAATTCACTCTGTCACTAGGAGTTACATTTAAAAAAAAAACACTCCGCATATGGAGTCAATAGGGAGTTTATTTTGCCAGCGTGATTTTGGAGGGATTTGAATTTTTTTTAATTATTCACTCCGATTCGGAGTTTTAATATCAAAATAAACTTCCATTAGTAATTAATTTTACTCCAATAAATCCACAGTCATGCACTCCACATTAACTCCAGATTTAATCCGCCACTCCGCAAATTTTTTACCGCGTGATATTTTTATTTACGGTTATATTTATTGAATTATAAAAGAACATAAAATGAAAAAGAGCAACAAAAATAAATGATGTATTTATAAGAAATTAAGGATCTGGGATAATTATTAAGTGTAACCCCCACTAATAATTTTCCTACCTTGACATTGAGTGTAAAATTGCTAGATCATACAAAATACTTTTTCCGATTGGCTAAAACATTATATGAGTCTTGACATTGTCATATATAAATCCAACATCTTCTTTCATTAAAACTCTTACTCAGTATTAAAATTGTCGCAGGGCAATTTAAAATTGTCCACTACATGTTTTTTTTTTTTATCATTTGGTAATTTATAATAATTATAGTATTATTTATAAACAATGACATGAAATATTTAAAATTTTAAATCGTGGTTGTAATTTTACGAGATGAAGTTTTAAAAGTACTTAGTAATTTTTCTTTTTACGCGTCATCTAAGTGATTTAAATTAATTACTATATTTTTTAAGGACAGTAAAAATTTAATTTGAGGTGCGTTAAATAATTTACTTTTTTTAAAATAAATATTATTATTAATAATAATAATAATAATTGATAAACGTCATTCATTGCGTAATTATTAATTACTAGTAATTATATACTAGACCACAATGTAAATCTATCCATTAATTTAATACAAAACATAATTGAGATGTAGTTACGACAGTACTCATAATTTAATTTTCAGAGATTGAACCTTGAAAAATTATTTCGACGTAAATTCTCATTTTTTCGTTATTTTTAAAAATACCGCCGATTAATTAATTTGTAATTACCGTAGAAAATTTTATATTTATATAAAAAGTCATTGCTAAATTTTTTTTTAAACGTAACCGGAGTTAAAATTTAAAATCTCCATTTTTTCAATTTATCCATCTACTTTCAGTATCATAAATAATTACAATAATTGTTCAGTAAATTATTTAACTTGGCCTTGATGCTTATAAAAAATTTTAATTGCTTATTAAAAAATAGTGAAAATAAAATATGAAAGTAATAAAAAAATTTGAATTTCGTTCATGGCCAAAATATTTATCCTTATCCCAATTATTAGCTCCTTAGGCAGGGAAATAAAATAAATCATTTTCTTTTTCATGGTCATTACTAACGTAATATTTATACTCTATACTTTTATTTATTTTTTTATCTACATTTGTATTGAATTGTATTGTATTGTATTGTATGTAGACACAATTTAATAGTAATAGTACTAGTATTAGTAGTAGTAAAGTAGATACAATCCTCACTCTACTCAGTCATGGATCAGTGGTACTTTGACTTTGTTTAATATAATTTGTCGTCAGCACGTTTTTTATTCCTTTAACTTTGAGTCAGTCAATTATTTAGCGTCAGTCATAAAGATACGATCGTTCAGTCTACACACTTATAAATTTATAAAACTCATCAATTTTTTTGTCAATCAGACATAAAAAGTTTATATATTACTACATAGATTTTTTTTTTAAATTATTTACAATCATGAATAATTTTACTAGTGAGTTATTGCATATTTTTTTTTTTTACAAAATTGAAAAATAAAAAATTTGAAAAATAAATAAATAATTTGACAATTTTTAAATTCAGGAGCATCAACGGAAGAAAGCCTTATGATTATAAGGCACGATCTCAAATGTGAGGAAATGGATCGTTTGGAGGGTACACATTTTTATGGACAACGCGCACATATATTTATAACACTTGGAGCATCTGTGAGTTTACTTATTATTATAAATTAATGGATGTTTATTTAAAAAATTATTTATCTAGGGTGACTTAGCTAAGAAGAAAATTTATCCGACACTCTGGTGGTTATTTCGGGATAATTTATTGCCAAAGACTACAACATTTTTTGGGTACGCGCGTAGTAAATTAACTTTGCAGGATTTACGTGACAGGTGTCATCAGTACATGAAAGTTAAACCTGGTGAAGAAGAAAAGTATGAAGAATTTTGGAAATTAAATAATTATGTACAAGGACCTTATGACTCGGAAAAAAGTTTTGAAAGTTTGAATAGCGAGCTGGTAAAATATGAAAATGGCTCTGAAGCCAATAGATTATTTTACTTGGCTCTCCCGCCCTCAGTTTTTGAAGAAGTTACTGTTCATATTAAAAATAGATGTATGGGTAAAAAGTATGTATACATATATATATATATATATATAAATATAAATATTTTATAAATTTATCGGTGTAATTTTACACAAAGAAAGAATTTCTTGGAGTAAAAAATTGAAGACAAAAACTTTGAGATTTGAAAACATTTATTGACGCAAGAAATTTGTTTTCGCGCCAACAAATTTTTGTTTCTGTGTATAAATTTCTATAAATTTTTCAGAGGCTGGACAAGAGTAATTATTGAAAAGCCATTTGGTCGGGATGCGCCTTCGTCGCAACGTTTATCAGATCACTTGGCTTCTTTATTTAGCGAAGAACAAATATATCGTATAGATCATTACTTAGGAAAAGAAATGGTACAAAATTTAATGACTCTCAGGTTCGGTAATAAAATATTTAATCCAACATGGAACCGCGATAATATCGCATCTATACAAATAACTTTCAAAGAGCCTTTTGGTACTCAAGGTCGCGGGGGATATTTTGACGAATTTGGAATAATACGCGACGTTATGCAGAATCATTTACTGCAAATATTATCTTTAGTTGCTATGGAAAAACCTGCGTCCTGTTGCCCCAATGACATCAGGTATTAATTTTATTATTTAATTTCCACAATCACTAGTACTGTGATTTAAATCCTTTTTTTTTTGTTTAATAGAAATGAAAAAGTTAAAGTTTTAAAATGCATAAAACCTTTGGAACTCAAAGATGTTGTACTAGGGCAGTATGTTGGTGATCCAGATGCCGAAGATCCTGATGCAAGACTGGGATATCTTGATGATCCTACAGTTCCATCAAATTCAACAACTCCAACTTACGCGGCGGCAGTTTTGAAAATAAATAATGAGCGATGGGATGGAGTTCCATTTATTCTCAAGTGTGGAAAAGGTTGATAAATATTTATTTATTTATTTTACTTTATTTGTATGAATTATTATTTTATTATAAAAAATTTTTAGCATTGAATGAACGTAAGGCGGAAGTACGGGTGCAATATTTAGATGTACCAGGAGATATATTTGACGGGAAAGCTAAA